>NC_058132.1:71131151-71155413 GCF_016433145.1 Gracilinanus agilis
TTCCATAAAAGTCAATTTTGATTTGAGATTATTCTTAATTGAGGATTGATAATAGTTCAATCCTCTGGTGACCATCTTTAATATATCGAACCCATAAAACCTCTTTTTCACACTTAAAAGGGCAATTTGGAATTTTACCCAAAGGGCTATAAAAGAATTCAGGCCTTTTGATTCAGCCATACCACTATTATGTATCACAAAGAGATAAAAAAAATGGGAAAAGACTTGTTTGTACAAAAACATTTATAACTGCTCTTTGGTGCTAGCAAAGAATTGGAAACCAAAAGGATGTCCCTCATTTGAGGAATGGCTGAACAAATTATGGTATATGATTGTGATGGAATACTATTGTACTATAAGGAATGATGAACAGAATGATTTCAGAAAGCTGAAAAGACCTGCGTGAATTGATGCAGAGTGAAATAAGCAGAACCAGGAGGTCATTACACACAGAAACTGTAATATTATGAAATAATCAAATGTGATAGACTTGACTACTAACAGCAATACCAGTGATCCAGGACAATTCTGAGGGATTTATGAAAAAGAAAACTATCCACCTCCAGAGTAGAACTGTTAGAATAGGAATGCAGATGAAAACATGTGATTTATCACTTGTTTATTTGGATATATGTTTTGGAGTTTGGGTTTTATAAGGCTATTCACTGACAAAAATGAATAATATGGAAATATATTTTGAGAGATAATGAATGTATACCCCAGATTGAATTGCTCGAAAGTTCCAGGAGAGGGTAGAGGGAAGGGAGGAAGGGATGGAGACAATATGGAATATTGTGTGTGAATAATGTGGAAATTTGTCATCAAAATAAATTTATTATTAAAATATGCATATATATCATTTATAAATAATATTTATATATAATATATAATGTATTTGTATGTGTAATATACATATATATGTACAAATATATACACATATATAAATATATAAATAATATACAAATAATATATGCATATTTTATTTGTAATAAATTAATTTTGATAAATTTCCACATTATATGTGTATAATATGTTTATATATGTAAATATAAGAAATAAAAAATATATAAATAAAATAAAAATATTAAAATAAAAAATAAGAGGAAAGGTTAGGGGTTAAAAAATAAAACAAATAAATGTGAGTTGACTTAGGAAAAAAAAAAGCTTAATTTAAGATCTTCTATGTAAAGTTTTTCCTGATCCAGGCAGCTCTTAGTGCCTCCCATCCCATTGCCTTATATATATTTATTATTTTTTCATATGTATACCCATTTTCCACCAACAGAATGTAATCTCCTTGAAGGCAGGGACTGTTCTGTTTTTGTATCTCTGACATCTGGCACATACTAAGTTTTTACTAATTGCTTTACTGAGTGATGGCCCCCTAGACATCCAGCTCTTAAGTTTCAAAGGAGGGATTTGAATTCTAATCTTTGGGGAGTGTAAGTCTAGTATTTTTCCTACTATTCCACAAAATCTCTTTAAGACAACTGCTATAAGAGAAATGGGTCAATAAATGGAGGAAAGCTAAGAGCAGGTATATAGGGACAGAAGGAAAATAGGATGAAGTAAATACACAGGAGAAAAAGATCTCCCCAAGTTCCTACTGGGGAGCATGGGCTCTAGGCTATATCTCTTGGGGAAGATGGCAGCATGGAATATTGGGGAAGGTCAGCCTGAGGCTGGGGTTACAGATCAGTCACATTAAAGGTTTATTCATCTCTACCATCTGAGAAAAATAAGTGCTTTTGGCTTTGTTTGTATAATGCAGACTTTTTTTGTATGTGTTCTTTGTAAATGAAGTCATTGTCAATTTAAAATCCTACCTAAGTAGTCTGTTGAATAGGAGATGATGAGAAGATCACTTTACTGTAAAGGAAAATTGGACCTTGGGAGAGGCAAGCTATGAATAAATAAGAGGAAGTAGGAAGTTGAAGAAGGGGGAAAAAAGGCAGGATGATATAATGATGAGGTTATATGGGAGGAAAGAAAGAGCCTCTAGGAGGTTTCTCTAGGAGATTTCTGTGGATAAAAACAGCTCATTTATAGAGAATGTCACTAAGCATTTCCAACCCAACCCTGGGAAGTAGATTATTTAGCAACCATACTATTGTCTCCATTTTACATAAGGGGTAAAACAGAGAAGGGAAGGAACTTGCCAGGTCAGACAACAAAGAAGTATGGGAAGATCTTTATTCATAGGCTACTATGAGTAGATCTCTAGATCTCACCCTGAGAAGGACCTTAGAGGCCATCTCATCTAACCTTAGAATTTTACAGCAGAGGAAACTGAGGCCCAATGAGGTTACCTGCTTTGCCCATTTAATAGGTCTGAGGGGAGGTGATCCGATCCCAGGTTCTCTTGATTTCAGAGCCAGTGCTTTTCCCATCACCTTGTCTAATAATAATAGCACTTATATAGTGCTTTTTATGTGCCAGACACTGTGCTAAGCACTTTATGATTCTTATCTCACATGATCCTTACCATAGTGCTAAGAGATGGATGCTATTATCACCGTCTTCCAGATGAGGAAACGGAGCTTAAGTCCAGAGTCACATAGTTAGTGAGTGTCAAATCTGAATTTATGTTTTCATCACCCAAATCCAGGCTAGGCTCTCTCTCCACTGTGCCATGTAACTGACTCATTTATAGAACAGCATTCCATTCTAGAATGTACATGTGGGAAAATCCCAAAAGAACAGGGATCAGTTCCCAACCTCAAGGCCCTCAATTCTGTGGACTCCTCCCACAGTCCTGGGGTTTCCTCCAAGTTCTGCCTCTCTCAAGGCCCATTAGCTGTCTTCCCACTCTGCAGTCGTTTGGCCCCAGTGAGGAAAGTAGAAATTTCAGATCAACTTTAACTTACACTGTGCTGGGTACCAGGGACCCCAAAGACAAAATGAGAAAATGGTTCTCCCTCAAGGAGGGCAATCTACAGGGGCCATCCTACTTTCATCTAATGGGGCCAAAGCAGGCCAAAAAATAGACTGTAAAAAAAGGTCTGGCAAATCTCAAAGTTCTGAAGGGAGATGAGGTTGAATTGGGTGTATTTCAACAGATAAGAATTCATTAAGCCTGTCACTGGGCAAAACATTGGGGCCATAACAATATGATGAAAATTGTTTCTTCCCTCAAGGAGCTTGCATTCATTCTATTGAAGAAAAACATAAAATTTAAGAAGAATAAGCACTTAAAGGGAGCAGCTAGGTGGCTAGTGGATAGAAAGCCAGGCCTGGAGACAGGAGGTTCTTGATTAAAATCTGGCTTCAGTCACTTCCTAGCTATGTGACCCTGGGCAAGTCACTTAATTCCAATTGCCCAGCCCTTACCACTCTTCTTCCTTGGAACCAATATTGGTTCTAAGATAGAAGGTAAGGTTTTTTTTTTAAAGAATAAGCATTTCATTAAAGTTTGTTGATTGACAAATGAATTACAAAGTTGATTTAAGTTTATTTTGAGGCTATTTGTCCAAGGTGAAACCTCTTTTTATCCTAGATATAAAAATTGGTCAACAGATTTCCACTGCTTCCCCAAGGGGCCTTGGAGAACACCAATATCCTAGTTCTGTCCTTGAGAGTCCACCCCACTGGTGTTTTACTTTGTAAGTGTTCAGTCTCTGGCATCTAAAGACCTTCCTCTTCCTCTTTTGTTAATCTAGGCAATTTATATTTTTTAAATATTCACCCATTTCACCAAGATTGTCATATTTATTGCCATATAATTGGACAAAATAACTTTTAATAATTACCTTAATTTCTTCTTCATTAGAACTAAGGTTGCCCTTTTAATCTTTGATAAGGTTAATTTGATTCTCTTCTTTTTTCATTAGATTAACTAGTATTTTATCTATTTTATTTGTTTTTTCAAAGTACCAGCTCCTAGTCTGATTTAGTAGTTCAATAATTCTTTTACTTTCAATTTTATTAATTTCTCCTTTGATTTTTAGGATTTCTAATTTAGTCTTTTATCTGGGGATTTTTAATTTGTTCTCTTTCTAATTTTTTAAGTTGCATGCCCAATTCATTGATCTCCTCTCTCTCTCAATTTTGTTGATATAGTTATTTAGAGATATGAATTTTCCCTTGAGTACTGCTTTGGCTATATCCCATAGATTTGATATGTTGTTTCCTCATTGTCATTCTCTTCAATGAAACAATAATTGTTTCTATGATTTTTTCTTTGACCCACCCATTCTGAAGAATTAGATTATTAAGTTTCCAATTAATTTTAAATTTGCCTCTCCATGAGCCCTTATTAATTGTGATTTTTATCACATTATGATCTGAAAAACTTGCATTTTTTATGTTTTTATGGCCTAGTACATGGTTAATCTTTGTATATGTACATCATAAAGAGGAACCAATACTATAAGGATGGGATTTGTGCAAGGGGGATGGGACAAGAAGAGCCAGAGACAGTTGCTGATAGTTAAGACCAGAAGGAATTCTGGGAGATTCTCTGGAGGAAGGAGGAAGAAGAAAGGTCTTTGGGTGGAGGACTGGGAGGAAAGAGGAGGACATCCCAGTTCAGATCCAGTCCTGAGGGCTTCCTGAGGATCTTTTTTATGCCCTAGTACATGGTCAATCTTTGTATATGTACCATGTGCTGCTGAAAAGAAGGTATATTCCTTTTTATCCCTATTCAATTTTCTCCAGATATTTATTAGCTCAAATTTTTCTAACATTTAATTCACTCCCCTTACTTCTTTCTTATTTATTTTTTGGTACAATTTATCTAGTTCTGATAGGGGAAGGCTGAGGTCCCCCACTAATATGGTTTTACTATTTCCTCCTTAAGCTCCTTTTTAGTTTCTCCTTTAAAAATCTGGATGCACTACCATTTGGTACATATATGTCAAGTTATGATAATTCTTCATTATTTGAGTATTCTTTGAGCTTCACTGACCTATCTGGGTTGGGATGGAGTCTGGGCTTCTCAAGGTATATGCTGCCATCTTCCCCAAATTTACAAAGCATTTAACATACATAATCTCATTTGATTTAGAGGATAGACCACTAGATTTGGAGTCAGGAAGACTCAAATATTTGTACATATTTGTTTGTATGCTGTCTTAATCCCATTTCCTTCTCCATTAGATTGTAAGCTCCTTGAAGACATGGATTGCACTTTTCCTTTCTTTGTGTCTTCAGTTCTTAGCTCAGTACTTGGCACCCACATAGTAAGAGTTTAATAAATGCCTATTGCCTTGATCAAAGGACACTTACTATTTATGTGAGCTTATATAAGTCATTTATCTCTTTGGGCCCCATTTTTTTCACCTTAAAATGAAGAGGTTGGACTTAATGGCAGTCCCTTCTAGCTCCAAATCTATTATTATTCCATGATCATCACAAAAAAGCCCAGAGTGATAAATGTATTGTTAGCCCTATAATTCAAAATGAACCTGATTTACTTCTCCAAGGAGTACCCATGGTCTATGCTTTTGTTTGCCTATCTCTTTCTTTTCTATCCTGGTTTCATTTATAACAAGAATGTCAGCAGTGATATAATTCAATTCCTCCAAAAGGTTTTCAAAGCATTAGTTACTGGACAACTATTTTACATTGAAATACTGACAATTAAGTTAGTAATAATAATAGCTAACATTTATATAACACCTACTATGTGCCAGGCACTACACTATTATCTCACTTGACCCTCATAAAAATCCTGGGATGTAGGTGCTATTATTATCCCCATTTTACAGTTGAGGAAACTAAGGCAAACAGAGGTTAAATGACTTGCTTAGGGTCACATGGGTAGTAAGTATTTAAGGCTGAACCTGAACTCAGGTCATCCTGACTCCAGGACTAGCACTCTATCCACTATGCCACCTAGTCCCCTCTAGTTGATATTTATACACAGTCTTTTAAAAATATTTTATTTTTAATTTTTTTTCTCAGATTACATGTTGATACATTTCAATAACTATTTTCTGGTATTTTGTGATACATGTTCTTTCCCACCCTCTCCCTTCCCCAAGATGGCATGTAATATGATATAGATTGTACATGTATTATATAATACATATTTCCATGTTCATCATGTTGTGAAAGAAGACATATATTATTTAGACTAGAGAAAAAGCAACGGAGGAAAGAAAGTGAAGAATAGTTTGCTTTAATCTGCATTCAGACTCCATACAGATAGGCTTAATGACTATAATAATTAGCATCTTCTGCCCCCTATAAACCCCCCTTGTCTCAGTCACCAAAAGTGTGAAAGGGGCTTGCTCAGCACTGAGGATGATTTGGGATTATCCTTTGTTTATTATGGATTAAAATGACTGTCATCATCATATTGACATATGATATCAATATCAGATTAGTATAAACAGTTTAAAATCCATTATCATAAGACTAAAAGAAGAACCAATCTCACTAGTCCAAATCAGCATGAGGCAAGCAGTGGAAGTATCATTACTCCCATTTTGCAGATAAGGAAACTAAGGCTTAAAGAGATAGTATGATGAAGCCACGAATATTATGAGCAACGCCCCTTGTTTAATGAAGACCTAGGTTCCACAAACTAAATTTTGTGTGACACTGAAGAGAAAAGATGGTGAGTTTAAATATACTATAACTAGGGTTCAATATATGATCTGATGTATTAGTATATTCAAAGGCCTGAGGACAAGGTAGAAAGCACCTTAATTCACACTGTTCTCTCTTCCTAGGATTTCTTTGTCCTACAGTTCTTACTATACACACCTGAGCCCAAGGTGCTAAGGCATTGAACTCATTTCCTTTCCATAAGGGACCACTTTCAACTCTGAGCCCATGCATTTGTTTGATTGAGACTGTATTTAGTCCTGCCCCTTGTCTCTAACAAAAAGACAGTTAAACTCCCTTTTTTCACATTTATCAGCTTTTCAAACTCCCATCTTGGCACACAGGAGTCAAATGAAAGTTTAGATTTAATTTCATGACTAGGGTTCCCCAAAGGGAAGAATAAAAAGGTATTCGATGTATGCCATAGATCAGCTATGGAACATATATTTATTTCCTATACCCAAAATAAATGCCAATGAACCCAAAATATAGACAGAACCACTTAAAACAGGATTTAATAACTCATCTTCTGATTACTATTATTCCCTCAGTGGGACTTCAGCAGGACATAAAGCAGCTTACAAGACTGCTGATTTGGCATTCTATTCTATGCATAGTCCAAACAACTCCTGGGCCAATTTTGCTCCAATCCTTGTGTTGGTGGTTGTCATCCCCAAGAGTATTTGAGTAGTTACTTGAGTAGTTACTTCTCCCTGGCCAAGAGTCAGCTCTGACAAGGTTTCCTCCATATCTGAACATGTCCATTTTTTGAAAATGATGCTTGGTGACCTATCAGGAAAAGAAATAAAAATGTCAGAGCTTGAAGGGACCTTGGAGATTATCTAGTTCAAACTCTTTATTTGACCAAAGAGGAAACTAAGGGCCAGGGAAGAATAAGGGACTGTCAGTATCATGAGCCTATTGTGTTCCCTTAATAGATACAGTCTAGAACTCAAACCCTTCATCGGAACCTGTGTTAAGAAAGGTAAAGAATGTAGAAATCCGAAAGGTTAGGGCCCTTATACTCTGCCCTAGTCAGATCCCATCTGAAACACTGTGCTCAGTTCTGGGTGACTCATTTTTAAAAGGCCATTGATATGCTGGAGAATATACAGAGGCCAAACAGGATGGTGAAGAGTCTGCTATATAAGGATCATTTAAAGAAGCTAGGCAAGTTTAGCCTGGAGAAGAACAGAAGGGTTACATGGCAACTATTTGCCAGTATTTGAGAGGTTGTCCAATAGAAGAGAAATGAGATGAGGCTCATTTTGCTTGACCCCAGAGGACAAATTAGAGGCATTGGGTAGAAGTTGCAAAGAGGCGGATTGAGGAGTGGTATGAAGAAAGGTTGCCAACAATTAGAGCTCCCCAAAAGTGGAATGAGCTGACTCAAGGGGTAATAATAGACTTCACCTCATCTTTGGATCTCCAAACAACAAAGAAGCGATTGAAGACACTGGAGATCTTCAAACAAAGGCCTGAACAAGCAAAGATGAATACTTTGGGTACATGGAAGTAAATTCTTTTTCAGGAAGGAATTTAAGTAGTTGGTCCCAGCAGACCTTTTCAGCTGTGGTTTATCAGAGCTTCTGTGTCTATAGCTGAAGCCTTGCCAAATTGATTTTCCTGAAGTTCCTACATGTCTTCGTCACCTCCCTGCTCAACAAATTCCTGTATCTCCCCACTACCTCCAGGATCTAGTATAAACTCCCCTGTTTGGCATTTAAAGCCCCTCATTACAACATATATACAAAGTATATGTGGGGAATATATATTGATAATACTTTTCTAACATATACAAAGTATATATAGGAGTATGTATATATAATATATACTTTTGTAACATATGTACTTTTACTATATGGGTGTATATATATTTATATATCTATAACATATAAAAGTATATATAGGTGTTTATGTATATATAACATATATACACAAAGTATATATGGGGGTGTAAATATTTACATGTACTTTTATAACATAGATACAAAGTACATATATCAGTGTGTATATATACTTTTATTTTATGTGTGTGTAAACACAAAAAATGTGTCTGTGTATGCATACTTTTATATTATATATATCTGAGAAGTATATTATAGGATATGTGTGAATATGTAGAAATACTTTTATAACATATATACAAAGTATAAATAGGGAGTGTATAGATATACTCGCCTAACTGTATAAACATGCATAATATATTTATATGTATATATTTGTATATAAATGTATATGCTTAGAAATACTTATATTTATACAAAATATATATACTTGCATCTTTTTATTTAATTTTAAATCAATTTTAAATTTTTTCATTTACATATGTATCAGATGTGTACATATGTATATCATATAGTATGTATTTCCCTGTTTGTCATGTTGCGAAACAAGACATATCACTTACACCAGAGAAAAATGCATGGAGGAAATAAAGTGAAGAATGGTGTGTTTTAGTCTGCATGTGGACTCCGTCTGCTCCTTCTATGGAGGGAAATATTCTTCCTGATAATTAGAGTTCACATCCAAAAGTGAAATGAGTTTTCTAAGCAAAGGTTGGAGGAGGATCCCAATGCCCTGTCACCATGGTTACCTTGTTATTTCTCTTCTTCACGTGGGTCCTCTGGGTACAGTCAACTGAAGGGCAGTCCTCTATCTGATCCTCCTTATAGTTTGTCTGTCTCACCTTAACATTTTACTTAAGAAACTCTCTTGTCACAAGTTGTTGATTTTGAGTTTTTTCCTTGAATAAAAATTATTTTTCTGTCCCTTTAAGCCATCGAACTGCCCACACTCAGAAAATACAATACCTGCCTTTCCCATGGAAAGAGTAATAGGAAATGATACAAAGTGAAGTGGAATCAACTAAACAATCTATACAATGGAAATGGAAACAACAACAACAATAAATTGAAACCTAATGCTGTATCACTATAATGACCAAACTTGTCATCCCCCCACCTTTGCCCCCCAAAAAAAGTCTTAAGAAGGCATCTCCCTTCCTTCTTTGCAGAGGTGGGTATGGAACAAACAGCTGTAACTCTCTTGTTGAATGTACTTTTGCTGAACTGCTTTCTCTCTCTCTTTATATTTATTCTTATAAGGGATGGCTTTCTGGGTAGTGAATGGGGTGGGGGATGTACTGGGAAATGTAAATGATGTAAAAACAAAAAGACATCAAGAAAATGTTGAAAAAAGAAAACAGAGCACTTTCCTCCTAGCAACACTGTAAGACAGGTAATACTAATATTGTTTGCTAGCTTCCCTTTATAGAGTAGGACATTCAAGCCTAAAAAAAATTAATTGACTTTTTAAAGGTCACACAGCTAATAAACATCAAGTCCAAGATATAGCTGAAGGGTTTTTTGCCTCTAAATCCAGAATTGGAACAGATCAAAGAGCTGTAAGAATAGATTTACTTCTTTACATCCAGAACCTTCTGAGCCCTGAAGGAGGACCTCAGAGCAGCAGTATGATGGCATCCAATTCTCAAGGTCGCTTGGCATCACCAACTAGTCCTACCTGAGGGCAACAGGAGAAGGTTCTGGGAAAGACCTGGGGAATCAGGACTCCTGGATTCTTCTCAGTTCCACTACATGGCTATATGACTTTACACAAGGGACTTCTATGCCAACCGATCAGGGAAAACGAGATAAAAATGGAGAAGAGGGGAGAGAAATGTTATAGTATATAATGTAGAATATATATACACATGGTGATTATGTATATGTATATATGTAATCTATATCTATGTGTCTATAAATATATGCATACTTAAATATAAATATAGGCAGAGAGTCCCTGAATTTTAAAAGGTCAGGAAGCTATAGGAATTGGACTCTGACTTGCCATGTTTCCTTTCTTTCTCTTCTAACCCAGAGTGAAAAGTACATTTGATTCTGGATTTTTAGGACTGAGATTCAAATTCTTCCTCAGCTAAATAGTACAGTGGATTAGAATCTTGGCCTTGCAGTCAAGAAGTTGTGAGTTCTAATTTGGCCTCAGACATTTACTAGATGAGTGAACATGACTTCACTTCACCTCTGCCTACCTCAGTTTCCTCAAATGTAAAATGAGGATAATAATAGTACCTACCTCCCAGGGTTATAGTGAGGATCAAATGAGATATTATTTGTAAAGTGCTCAGCACAGTGCCTGGTACATTGTGGGTGCTTAAAAATTATTTATTCTCTTCCTCTTTCCTTCCTCTGTGACTTACAAACTCTGACCTTGAGCAAGTACCTTTGACTCTCTGAGCCTTACTTTTCCCATCTGTAAAATGAAGCTTCCCAGCTCTAACTCTATGATCCCATGACCCTTCCCCAAGGAGGGAGTGCTGAACTTTTCCCAGATGCAAACTGAAGGTATTTGACCTGTGCTATGGATGAAACACTCCTGACTGGAACACTACTGAAACCCTTGACATTTCCACATTTTTTGGAAGCCGCCCTTATCCGCACCCTTCACAAGGTCATGTATCTTTTCCCGGGTGATCAGTTGCATTTCCAAGCATTCTTTCTCCTTTTTTAGAGTGGATATCAAGCTCTTCCTTGGCTTCTCATCAAAGCTTTTTACTATCTCTTGCCATTTCCCCCACTATTTCCTTTTATCTCAGAAGAGGGGAAAGGGAAGAGAGTAAAGTGTTTATATGGTGCTGACTACATGCCAGTCGCTATGCAGAGTGCTTTATAAATATTTAGGTGATGCAGTGGAGATCTCTGGGTCTGATATCAGGAAGACCTGAGTTCAAATTTGACTTCAGACACTTACTTAGCAGTGTGACTGTAACAAAATCACTTAATCTCTCTTTGTCTATTTCCTCATCTGTAAAATGGAGTTAATAAAAGTATTTACCTTCTAAGGTTGTTGTTAGGATCAAATGAAGTAATAATTGCAAAATGCGTAACATAGTGCCTTGCCTGGCACATAGTAAGTACTGTATCAATATTAGCTATTATTATTATTATTATTATTATATCCTCACAACAACCCTGTGGAGTAGGTCCTATTATTATTATGTTATTATTCCCATTTTATAATTGAGGAAACTGAGTCAGACAGAGATTATAAGCTGATAGGGCAATGAAGCAGCACATGATGAGTGTAAGGAACTTAAAAACTTGGGATCCTTGAACAAAAGTTGGAATCAGCTCTGAGGCCATCTGTCTAGTCTATCCTCCTCATTTTTTTTTAACTTTAGCCCATTTTTTTGAACTATGAATTTTATTTTCAGTTAAAACACATGTATTTTCCTTCCTACCTAACTCTCCCCAACTCCTACTGGGACAGGAAAAAAGAAAAA
Organism: Gracilinanus agilis; assembly: GCF_016433145.1. Lineage (NCBI taxonomy): Eukaryota > Metazoa > Chordata > Mammalia > Didelphimorphia > Didelphidae > Gracilinanus > Gracilinanus agilis. Next base: position 71,143,009 of record NC_058132.1, read on the forward strand.
CAAAACCTGTGTAACAAATATGTATAAGTATGCAAAACAAATTCCAATGTTGGCCATGTCCAAAAATGTATGTCTCCATGTGCACTTCTCTGTTGGGAGGTGGGTAAGATGCTTCATCTTTGGTCGTCTGGAACCATGGTGGGTTATTGCACTAATCAGGGTTCTCACGTTTTAAAAAATTATTAATTTTGTTAAATAATATTTTATTTTCCCTCATTGCATGCATGAAACATTTTTAACATCTGTTTTTTTTTAAATTTGAGTTCCAAATTCTCTCCCTCCCTCCTACCCTCCTTGCTCCCTGAGATGGCAAGCAATGTGGTAGAGATTTTACATGTGCAATCAGGTAAAAAAATTTTCCATGTTAGTCATTTTACAGAAAAGATCTCGAACCAAAAAAGTGAAATGTAGTGTATTTTGATCTACACTTAGACTCCATTGATTCTTTTTCTGAAAGCAGATATTTTTTCAACATGAATCTTTCAGATTGTCTTAGATCACTATCGTGCTGAAAATAATTAAATCATTCATGCTTGTTCATCAAACAATATTTCTATTCCTGTGAGCAATGTTCCTCTAGTTCTGCTTACTTTACTTTGCATTCATTTATGTAAGTCTTTCAAAGGTTTTCTAAAATTATCCTACTCATTATTTCTTATAGCATAATAGCGCTCCACTATAATCATATACTGCAACTTGTTCATCCATTCCCCAATTGATAAATATCCCCTCAATTTACAAAATTTGGTCATTAAAAAATTATAGTGTAAATTATTATCTAATCATCCATACAAGGAAACTGAGACCTAAAATATGAAGTGATTTGCCCAAGGACACTCAGACAGGCATCAGAGGTAGAATGTGAGGCAAAGCCCTTCTTGAATCTTCTCTTCTCTGTGCTAAACATGCCCAGGTTCTTCAATGAATCTATCTCAGAAATGGATATGATAAGTCTGTGGATATACATTTTTTTAATTTTAAATATTTATTAATATTCACTTTTAACATGGTTACATGATTCATGCTCCTACTTTCCCCTTCACCCCCCGCATTCCCCCCACCCATGACCGACACACATTTCCACTGGTTTTATCATGTGTCCTTGATCAAGACCTATTTCCAAATTGTTGGTAGTTGCATTGGTGTGGTAGTTTCCAGTCCACATCCTCAATCATGTCCACCCCAACCCATGCGTTCAAGCAGTTGTTTTTCTTATATGTTTCCTCTCCTGCAGTCCTTCCTCTGGATGTGGGTAGCGTTCTTTTCCATAAATCCCGCAGAATTGTCCTGGGTTTTTGTATTGCTGCTGGTACAGAGGTCCATTACATTCGATTTTACCATAGTATATCAGTCTCTGTGTACAATGTTCTTCTGGCTCTGCTCCTCTCACTCTGCATCAGTTCCTGGAGGTCTTTCCAGTTCACCTGGAACTTCTCCATTTTGTTATTCCTTTTAGCACAATGGTATTCCATCACCAGCATATACCACAATTTGTTCAGCCATTCCCCAATTGAAGGGCATACCCTCCTTTTCCAGTTTTTTGCCACCACAAAAAGCGCAGCTATAAATATTTTCGTACAAGTCTGTTTATCTATGATCTCTTTGGGGTACAAGCCCAACAATGGTATAGCTGGATCAAAGGGCAGGCAGTCTTTTATAGCCCTTTGAGCATAGTTCCAAATTGCCAGCCAGAATGGTTGGATCAGTTCACAACTCCACCAGCAGTGCATTAATGTCTGTGGATATACATTTTTAATCACCCATTATGTGCCAGGGACTATGTTTAGTACAAGGGCTGCAAAGATAGGCAAAATGCAGTCTCTGCTCTCAAAGACCTCTTGGTCTAACAGGGGAGACAACATATAAATAAAGCTATAAGGATAAATTGGAAATAATCAACAGAGCAGCAGGTATTAGCATTGAGAGATCAGAAAAGGCTTCCTGTAGAAAGTAAGATTTTAGCTGGGACTTGAAGGAAGCCAGAGAAGCCAGGAGACAGAGATGAGAAGGGAGAATAATCTAGGTGTGGAGGACAGCCAACGAGACTGTCCCAGAATCTGGAAATGTAGTATCATGTTGGAAGATGAGCAAGGTGCATCAATTCTGTGACAAGTGTGAGGCACCATCCAAAAGACAGTCCATATGTTCCATATGTATGTTCCATGCATCCACAAAATATCAAAAGATCTAGGATAATATTGGATATATATCCTCTTCAAAAGATTTATGGGAAGACCTAGAGATCAAGGATGCACAGGAGAAGTTATAGATGAGGTTCAAGCCAGGCTACTGGAAGAAGTAGCCATACTTTGAGTTATTTGAGTGAGAGTACAGGTCCATCAAATTTAAAGTGCATCTTTCTTGATTTTCTTGATACAGGTGTGCCATGGTCATGATCTTAGGTTCTTGAAGGCTATGCTGGAGATGCCACCAGCCCAGTGAATATCCATTGTCCACTGACCAGCCAAGCTGTCTGAAGAGGCTTGATTAGCAGGGATGGAAAAGAAACAAGGGCACAAAAACTGATGGATTTAAATAATCACAAAAATCGATTGTCCAAGAGGTGTCACAATCCATATCATTAGAGAGAGAAGCCATTCAAAAGAGATGACAGGTCCATGAAGGGGTGAAGTAAATTTACTTTATTCTCAAAATAAGGAACAGAAAGTGCTGGCATAAGGGGTCAATATCCGACAGACTGTATCCCACTCTAAAGAATCAGAATGCTATTTTTCCTGTTCATTCTTCAGAAGTCCCAGCAGCCCAAAAAGACATCAGACTCTCAATCCAATTGAGTCAGTACGAGATGGTGCAAGAGGTACTGAGATGGAAGTCAGACAGTTAGTTTTAAATTCTCATTCCCACCACTTATTACTTTTGTGACCATGAACAAATGGTCATGTCTTTACTTCTCTTAAGGTTTGATTTCCTCACTTATAAAATGGCTATACTAATTCTTCTAATACTTTCATCAGAGGGGTGACTAGGAGGATTAAATGAGATCATGAACGTGAAAATAGTTCACATGAGACTCCAGAGTGGAGATGAGGAAAGCAGTTAGGGCTGGACAAGTAGAAAGAGCTATGCATATGAAAGTAGCTAATCTTGGGATTTGGGGCATTCTCTGTCTACAGGGTTATCTTCTGAGAGAAGAATGACAGGCTCACAATGAAAAATGCAGCTTTTACTTCCCTCAGACTTTCTCATTAAGGTTCCTTCCCTCTCCACCCATAAAAAAAAAAAAAGCCAAACCCAATGCTGGCTCAGAGGGTTAAAGGCACAGATCTGTTTAGTCATGTCCAGAACTCTCCAGGTCCTGAATGAGAACATCACAGAGCAAAGAGCATCAGATAGATATCTAATTGGCATCATTTCTTGACACCTTCAAGTTTTCAACCAACCCTTTTTGGAAAAAAAATATTTTTAAACCCTTACCTTCTGCCTTAGATCAATACTAAGTATCATTTCCAAGACAGAACAGCAATAAGGACTAGACAATATATAAATAATGTATTATTGTATATATGTCTAGATATACCTCCCTGGCTCCCACCCACATTCTAAGCCACCTGGCACATTCACTGTCTGACATCATATTCACTGTTTCATTCTGTCCACTTCAAGAAAAGAATGGTAGGCCATTTCTTCAACCCTTTTTACTTAAACTCTTACTGTTAGTTGACTGGTCTCCCAATGGATCCCAGGGGGGAATGCATATTTTAAGATTTGTACTCCAGGGACTTCTTCCCCCCAGCATTCTCTACTCTTCCCAGGATTCTGGGTAGCTCCACTTCTTAGGGGTGGGTCTTCAGGTCAGGGCTTTTTGCTGGGGCTCAAGTAGGCAGGCTGCTGGGGCTCTGGCTCTTATCTCTGCTTGCACCCTTTCCTTTTTATCACCCCTTTATCCCTTTCTACGGTCTTAGTAACATCAGAGGTCAAGGGCTAGGCAGTGGGGGTTAAGTGATTCACCCCCTATCACTGCTTTCAAGACCACATATTTCAGGACAGTTAGATGGCTCAGTGGAACTAACCTCAGACACTTCCTCGCTGTTTGACGCTGGGTTTGTTCACTTAACCTCATTTGTCTACCCCTTGCTGTTCTTCTGCCTGGGAACCAACAAAACCAATGCAACCAAAATTTGAGGGGAAAAAAGAGACTGGGGAAAAATTTTTTGTGACAAATTTCTCTGATAAAGTTCTTATTTTCTCAAACATAAAGAACTAAGTCAAATTTATAAGAATCCAAGTCATTACCCCAATTGGTAAATGGTCAAAGGATATGAATCAGTAATTTTCAGATGATGAAATCAAAACTATCAATGATCATAGAAAAAATATTCTAAGTCCCTCTCTATTAGAGAAATGCAAATTAAAACAACTGTGAAGTACCTCCTCATACCTATCAGATTGGCCAATATGACAGTAAGGTAAAATGACAAATGTTGGAGATGTGGCAAATTTGAGGCATTAATGCATTGCTGTTGGGGCTGTGAACTGACCGAACCAGCTGAAGTGCAATTTGGAATTGTGCCTACTTGTTAAAAAATATTTATAGCTGCTCTTTTTGTGATAGCAAAGAATTGGAAATTGAAGGGATGGCCATCATTTGGGGAAGGGCTGATCAAATTGTGGTTATTTGATGATGATGGGGTACTATTGGGCTATAAGAAATGATGAACAGGATGATTTCAGAAAGAAATGGAAAGACCTACATGAACTGACACAGAGTGAAATAAACAGAACCAGGAAAACATTGTACACAGTAACAGTAATATTGTGAAATGATCGATTGTGATAGACTTAGCTATCTCTTAGCAATACAATGATCCAGGACAATTCTGAGAGACTTATGAAAAAGAATACTATCCACTTCCCAGAAAGAACTGTCAGAGTCAGAATACAGATGAAAGGATGCGATTTTTCACTTGTTTGGGGTTTTGTTTAGGGACTTTGATTTTATATAATTATTCTCTTACAAAAAATGAAAAATATGGAAATAGGTTTTGCATGATAATACATGTATACCCAGATTGAAAGGCTTGCCAGTTCTGGGAGTGGGAAGGAAAGGGAAGGAGGGAGACAATTTGTATCATAACTTTGGAAAAACTTATGTGGAAATTTGTTATTTCACGTAATTGATTTTAAAAATCTTTATAATAAAGAAAAGAAGACTTCATTTCCTTCAAAGCTCAAGCCAAGTTCACCCTCTTGCAGAAAACTTCCCCTGATGTCCTCTGTTACTGCTACTCTTCACCTTTTGAAATTAATCTGAATTATTTTTTATTTATTTAGTTAGTTAAATAGTGTTACAGCTACATATTTAGGTATGTACTGCTCCCCTCCCTTCACCCCATAGGATATCACCTCCTTGAAGGTAGGAACTGTTTTGGTTTTATCATTCTCCCCAGTAACTATTATTGTTTCTCCCCCCCCCCAAGTTGATTCAGTTATGTCTGACCATTTGGGGTTTTCTTGGCAAAGATACTGAAGTAGTTTGCCATTTCCTTCTCTAGCTCATTTGCCAGATGAGAAACTGAGGCAAACGGGGTTAAATGACTTGCCCAGAATCACATAGCGGGTAAGTGTCTGAGGTCAGATTTGAACTTAGAAAAATGAGTCTTCCTGACTCCACGCCTGGCACTCTATGCGCTATGGTGCCATCTACCTGTCCTGCCCCTATATGGTATTATTTCCACAGATAAAAAGTATTTAATTGAATTGCATGGCTATATTCAGTGACAGAAATGCCTTGTATGGTATGAATATTGTGTTCTCAGAGATTTTTCCTCAACTAATAATGCAATTTGAGGAGACTTGAAAGTCAGAATTGTCAGTGCTTCTTTTCAGGTCTCATAGTTAAGTCATCTGGATTAGGAAAACAGCTTCTGTATCTGTAGGGGTGGTCTCCAGTGATTACTTTGGGAACCAAAGAGGAAAACACCAGAATCCATGAATCTCCATATCCTGGTGATCCGAGTGTGGGGTTTACAGTCACAGAACCTGGTTCCAAGTCTCTCTCTACTATCCACTCTCTGGGTAACTTTGGACAAGTCACTTCACTTTTCCAGGTCTCAGTTTTCACATTGTTTAGATGAGAAGAGTGGGATTAGATGAACTCTAAAACCTTTTACAATGACGACTTGGTAGCACAGTGAATAGAGGACCAGGTCTTAAGTTGGGTGTACATAGGTTCAAGTCTAGATTCAGATACTTCTTAGATTTGTGACCCTGGTCAAGTCACTTAACGGTAATTGCCTAGTTCTTGCTCTGAATCTATGATCGATCATTCACTAAAAATTACTACCTGGCATAGATCAAGGGAGTTCCTATCTCTTTTTAAGTAACCAGTGTCTCTATTTAATAATCACCTAAACTTTATCCCAGCATTGGACTTCCTATTGAACTTAGAAATTTTGAACTTGATAGTTTGATGGATAAAATTCAATATAATTGGCTTTCTTTAATCCCATGTATTTTATGCATTTAAAACCATTATTCTGAGAAAAAGGTCCACAGTCTTCATCGGATTACCAGAGTGGTCCATGACACAAAAAAAGGTTAGGAACCCCAGCCCCAGATCATGTTAAAAGGTACTGATTTCCCCTTTTACCTAATCAGACCCCCGATATTATTGACTGTGAGTCTGGCCACCTACAATTTGAAGTTGGCATTTAAGAGCTAAGGAAGTTAGAATGAGGTTCTCTCTTCTTCCTTGATTAGACAGTCTCCTCAAGTAGAGGGAGTTGGGCGTTTGGACTGAGCAACCACCCAGTCTGGTGCAACAGCTTGTGAGGAGTCAGAGAGTGGAAACAGAGGCGTGTCCTATAGCAGAAAATTCTCTCCCTATTCCTCTGTCATAAGGGGGTGACTGCAAAGGGAAGTCAGTGTCTGAAATTTCTAGATTGGGGAAGTGACTTCAAACAAATGCCAGTTAATTGGCAGTTTGAGAATCAGCCAGTGGCATTCCAAGCAGAGTCAGTGGAATTTCTGTTAGATGAGGAAGTGGAAAGATGAGGACATCAGTGACAAAAGGCACTTGAGATTCAGAATTTGTCATGAAATAGCTGTGATACCCTAGGCAAGTAACTTAACTCCATTTGGCTAGCCCTTACTCCTCTGCCCTAGAGTTTGTTACAGGAACCGAAAGTAAGGTTTAATTAAACTTCAAGAGATTGTGGGTAGGTGCAGCATCTGTTTTATGTAGACTGAGTTTGTTTCTCTTTAATGGGACATGGAGGACAAGTCCAGGACTTGATTGGTCCGGAGGACTAGAGATCGAGATTTTGACTTGTTTATAAGACAAAAACATCCCAGTGTATGAGGATTTGAGGGTCCCCAAGCCTAACAGAATCCCTATCACCTTTTCAGTCAACATACCCCTCTGATCCATGGGTGCCACCATTACAAATGCAGTCAGAGGTGGAGATTCACTCATCTCAGTCAATGATATATTTATTGAATTCTTTTTGTTGTTGCATAAACTTCTCTTTGTTAAATATTATATGACACTATCATTATATTCCAATCCCAAACCCAAACCCTTGGTACAGAACACAAGTCATTGAATGCAGAGGTTCTTAACCTGGAGTCTTTGAATAGACTTGGGATGGGCATAGGGGTCTAGGAACATGGATGAAATAAAAATTATATATTTGATTTTCTCTAACTTGTGGTTTCCTTTGTAATCTTATACATTTCCTTTTGTAAATTAAATATTATTCTTTTTTCAAACTCTTGCTTTCCACTTAAGAGTGGTAGGGGCAAGGCAAGGTGGGATTAAGTGACAGTCACACAGCTAAGAAGCATGAGGTCAGATTTGAACCTGGGACCCCTCATCTCAAGTCTTGGCTCTCTCTATTCACTGAGCCATGTAGCTGCCCCCCATTTAACATTATTCTGAGAAGGAATTGAACCAGAAATTTTGTCAGACTGTCAAGGAGGTAACACACACAGAAAGAGGTTAAAATCCGCTCCTCTAGTCCATCTCTCTCATTTTAAAAGTAAGAAAACTGAAGTCCAGAGAGTTTATGTGACTTGTTCAAGGTCTCATTGGGAGTAAGTTTCAGAACTCAGATTCAAATCCATGTCCTCAGTTTGTCCATGCTCCCCTGAAACCCACCGTTCTGTAGGATTCCAATAATCAGTATACTTACCTACTTTTCAAGAAAAGGCAGAGAAAGCCTAAGCTACTCTGAGGGCAGAATCATCTGGTATTTAAGAAATAAACCTACCTGTGTGCAACTGAGCTAGTTTTAGAACCTTTGGTAATGGGGAAGGGAGGCTGAACTGGAAAGTGTCATGATAGGAGACTAAGAATAATAATGAAGGTAATACTAAATAGTGTTTGTATTAAAGTAGCCCTTTAAGGTATATAAGAGTATGTGTGCATATGGGATGTGTGTGTGCGTGTGTGTGTGTGTGTGTGTGTGTGTGTGTGTGTGTGTAGGCAGCTAGGAGGCTCACTAGAGTATTGGACCTCAGGAAGACCCAAGTTCAAATCTGGCCTCAGACACCTACTAGCTGTGCGACCTTGGGTAAGTCACTTAACCCCATTTGCCTCATTTGTTAAATGAGCTGGAGAAGGACATGGGAAACTACTCCTGTATCTTTGCCTGGAAAACTCCAAATGGGATCATGAAGAGTTAGACATGACAAAAATGACCAAATAACAACAATATGTGCATGTATAATATATGTGTGTATGTATATATATACACACACTTACATATTAATATTCTTCTGCCATAATCTTTTTTCCTTATAAGTCAGAGCTTTTTAAATGTTGTTAATTGTCTACACTTAAGAAAGGAATGGAGAAAATTTTAATAATACAGATTACATTTTTTAAAAATGGTTCCTGTCTTTGTTTGACTTTGTTCATTTATTTATTTTTAGTTACACCAAAAGTAGAAAGTTTTTCATGATTTTCTGACATTTTAGGATTGAGATTTTTTTTTCCCCTTCCTTTTGTCCCTTTCCCAATGTGGTAAATAGTCTAATATAGATTACAACAATTCTTTACACATGCAACACATATTGGATTAATGCAATACATATTTTCATATTATTTATACCATGACAGAAGACACATATCACACATACAATAAAAAATTCATGAAAGAAGTAAAGTGAAAAATGGCATATTTTCCTTCTTTGGCTGTGGGTAGCACTTCTTGTCATGGATCCCTTGTGATTATCTTAAAGACTTGGCTTTGCTTAGAATAATTTAGTCCTTGTATAATAGTTCTGTTACTGTATACATTGTTCTTTGAGTTCTGCTCCCTTCACTTTGCAACAATTCATAGAAGTCTTTCTAGGTTTTTCCAAACTCATCCTGTCATTTATTAAGGTGCAATAATATTCCATTTCACCATACATCATAACTTGTTCATCTATTTCCCAAGTGATGTACCATCTCTCAGTTTCCAGTTCTTTGTCAATACAAAAAGAACAGCTAAAAATATTTTTTGTACAAGTAGATACTTTTCCCTTATCTCTGATCTCTTTGGTAGTATTGCTGGGTCAAAGGTTATGCAAAGTTTTATGGCCCTTTGGTGTGTGGTTCCAGATTACTCTTCAGAATGGTTGTATCAGTTCACAGTTCCACCAACAATGTATTAATGCCCCAATTTTCCCACATACCTTCCAACATTTATCATTTTCTTTTTTGGGCATGTTAGCCAATCTGATATGTATTTGGTGGTATGTCATAATTGTTTTCATGTGCATTTCTCTAATCAATAGTCATTTGAAGTATTGTTTCATATGACTAGAGATAATTTTAATTTCCTCCTCTGAGAACTGCATGTACATATCCTTTGACCATTTTTCAAATGTGAAATGCTTTGAATTCTTATATATTTTACTCAGTTCTCTTTATATTTGAGAAATGAGGCCATTGTCAGAGACATTTGCTAAAAATATTTTTTCCCAAATCTTTGGTTTCCCTTAAGATCTTGGTTGTATTGGTTTTACTTGTACAAAACCTTTTTAATTTAATGGATTCAAAATTATTTATTTCATTTTTCATAATGTTCTCTATGTCTTGTTTTGTCTTAAATTCTTCCCTTTCCCATAAGTCTTACAGGTGAACTTTCCATGTTCCCCTAATTTGTTTATAGTGTCGCTCTTTATTTCTAGATCAAGTATCTATTTTGACTTTATTCTGATGTATGGTGTGAAATGCTGATCTATGCCTAGTTTCTGCCATTTTGCTTTCTAGTTTTCCTTGTAATTTTGTCAAATTGTGAGTTCTTTCCCCAAAAGCTTGGATCTTTGGGTTTATCAAACATTAAGTTGCTATGGACATTATTAACTATGATGTGTTGACTACCTAACCTATTCCATTGATCCACTACTCTATTTCTTAACCAATAAGAGATGGTTTTGATATTTTGATAATTCATAATTACCACTTCATAGTATAGTCTGAAATCTGGTATAACTAAGCCTCCTTCCCCTGCCATAAAAAAATTAAAACTGCATACAAATAGGAAGAATTATGTATCATCCCTATGTCCTGATTGTCCTGTTTACTATTGGAATTGCCTTAGTAAGCATCTAGATTGGGCAGTATATAGAGAGCTAGACCTGAAGTCAAGAAGCCTTGGGTTCAAATCCTACCTTGAACATTTGTGTGTAAGCCCATATACATATATGTATATATAATGCAATGAGTGTAAATACACAGATATAAACTCTCATTGAATTTTTGTAACACCCCAGGTAGAGAGGAGCTATAATTATACCTATTTTAAAGATAAAGAAATTGAAGCTAAGAGCATTTAAATGACTTGTCCAGGGTCATATAACTAAGTGTTAGAAACAGTATTCAAACTCATGTCCTCCTGACTCTAAGTTCAACATTCTATTCATTGAACATTCTAGCTGCTGTAGAAATAGTAATGTAAAGCAGATCAGCTGAGGTTTTAATTTTCCAGGATATGATCATATTAGAACTGCCCAATCCTACAAGGTAAATGGATAGTGGGAGGGTCCAATCCCAATGGCTGATGGCATGAGCATCCAGATGACCTATTGGATATAGAATGCTGGACTTGGAGTCTGGAACATCTAAGTATTAATTTCCCCTCTAACTGATACTAGTTTATTTCAAAATAGAATCTATGCAATGTCTAAGACTCAAGAGTAGAATCAAGAGATCCTCTATGGATGATATCCCTATGAGCTCAACTACCAGTATCTCCACAAAGAAATTTCAAAAAAGAGTAAGTGGCTTGCCTAGCTAAGTATCTGAGACCAGATCTGAATTTAGGAAGATAGGTCTTCCTGATTCTAAGCCCAGTGCTCCATCCATTGCACCACTTAGCTGCCCAATATGGATATAATGATTTCAATACAATTGGCTTCCTATGTCATTCCCATGCATTTTATTTTATTAATTTAAGTTTGGTCATTTTGGTCATGAATTTAAGATTAGTCAAGGAGTCCATGACATGGAAAAAGATAAAGAACCTCTGATTTAGATAGTAGCATTGGATCAGTTAAAAAAGAGAGAGAATCTGAGAGGTAAAGATGAAGAGGAAATGGCTCCAGATTCAAGGAATAGCCACTGTAAAGATACTGAGAAGGGACCACTTTGATGATCCCTTCTAGCTCTGAGAAATCTTACTCAATTACTTTTTTTTCTTCTTCCTTTCTTCTCAGAAATGATTTCTCAAGTCCCTTCTAGCTGTGAGAGTTTGCAATTCTGTGGGTCTCTCAAAAACCACCCTATCAACAAAATCTATATGTAGGGTTTTAGACTGTCCTTCCTGTCTTGACATCCACCCTACCTTGCTTCCCCCATCCCTCTGTGCATTCTTTCTTCCTGAGCCCTGAAAGCCATCCTCAGATTCAAGGGAGAATCCTAATCACTGAGTTTAAATCTCTCATTTAGAGAAGAAAAATGAAGTCCAGATAGGGGAAGGGAATAGATCATGATCCCACTGTATTCTGGTTGTGGTAAAGCTGGACTTGGTAAAGTTCCTGAATCTTAGACCAGCATTCTTTCCCCAAAATATTCCTGTACTTAAGGAAGGGAAATGTTGGGGGGTAGAGAGGAGCACTAATTCTATTCTTCTCTCTTGACCAAGGGACAAAATATTGACAACAATAACCGTAATAACTTATTATTTCCCCTACAATAAACCTTCAGAGAAGATTGTATGAATGTCATTACTCCCATTTTACAGAAAACTGAAGTTCATCAAGGAAGGGTGGGTTTGCTGTGCAATAAATAAATGTTGGCCCCATGGCAGAGAGAGAGAGAGAGAGAGAGAGAGAGAGAGAGAGAGAGAGAGAGAGAGAGAAATAAAGGAAGGAAGGGAGGGAGGAAGGAAGGGAGGGAGGAAGGAAGGAAGGAAGGAAGGAAGGAAGGAAGGAAGGAAGGAAGGAAGGAAGGAA
>NC_058132.1:71155704-71181760 GCF_016433145.1 Gracilinanus agilis
AAAGAAAGAAAGAAAGAAAGAAAGAAAGAAAGAAAGAAAGAAAGAGAGAAAGAAAGAGAGAAAGAGAAAAAGAAAGAGAGAAAGAAAACTAAGACGCTGAGGAGGGATTAAAGAGCCTGTACTAAGGCATGGAGATATCAGGTGAAATATTGTTTGTGACCATGATCCAAGACAATTAAAAAAGACTCATGGTGAAAAAATGTCCATCTCCAGAGAGAAAAATGATGAAACTCTGAATGCATATTGAACCATACTTTTAAATATATCTTTATAATTGGAAATTGAGGGGATATCCTTCAGTTGGGGAATGGCTGAACAAAATTGTTGTATTATGATGGCAATGGAATACTGCTGTGCTGTAAGAAAAGATGAACAAGTTTATTTCAGAAAGAATTGGAAACACCTATATGAATTGATGCAGAGTGAAATGAGCAGAACCAGAAGAACACTGTACATGGTAACAGCAATATTGTGGAATGATCAACTGTGAAAGATGAAGCTACTTTAAGCAATAATAGCAAAAAAAATGCTATCTACTCTAGAGAAAGAACTGTAGGAGTCAGAATACATATTAAAGCATATGATTTTTCACTTTAGTTTATTTGGGTTTTTATTTGGGATTTTTGGTTTTATATGATATTCTCTTACAAAAAATGAATAATATGGAAATATATTTTGAATGATAATACATGTATAACCCAGAGTGAATTGCTTCACAGCTCTGGGGTAGGGGAGTGAAGGGAGGAAGGGAGACAATTTGAATTATGTAACTTCAGAAAACTTAGGTGGAAAATCATTATTACATGTAATTGGTAAAAAAAATATCTTTAGGCAACATATAAGAAAAACAACTGCTTGAACGCATGGGTTGAGGCGGACATGATTGGGGATGTAGACTCAAAACTACCACACCAATGCAACTATCAATAATATGGAAATAAGTCTTGATTGATGACACATGTTAAAACCAGTGGAAATGTGCGTCAGCCATGGGTGGGGGGAATGCGGGGGGTGAAGGAGAAAGTAGGAGCGTGAATTATGTAATCATGTTAAAAATGAATATTAATGTTTAAAAATTTTTAAAAAAAGAAAATATCTTTACAAAAAATTCTCATTATTTTTTTAGAGGCCTGGTGCTCTATCCCTCTGGAGCCAACTAACTGCCCCTTCTATGTATTTTTTAAAAATAAGATCAATATGAAAATATGTTTTGCATGACTTTACACGTATAGTAAATATAATATTGAATGTTAATAACTTTACATAGAATTTGAAAATATTTAATGAAATAAAAATTTAAAATTAAAAAATACAGAGACCAACTTGATCAATGACACATGTAAAACCCAGTGGAATTGCTCGTTAGCTATAGGAGGGGGGTGGGAGGAGGGTAGGGAAAGAACATGAATCACGTAACCATGGGAAAATATTCTTAATTCATTAATTAAATAAACAAACAAAAAGTTAAAAAAAATACAGAGACCTAGAGGAAAAACCTCAAAACTACATGGGAATAGTACTGACCATCCCCTTGTCCTGACTATCCTGTCTACTACTGTCTTTTTCTCTGCCACCTGGAAACTTGTCCAGGACCATCCATCTTTTAAAAATTTGCACTTATTCCCACCATTCTTATAGCTATTCCATATTTCAAATCCCCTTTTCTCTCTAGGACAGTGGTTCCCAAACTTTTTTGGCCTATCACTCTCTTTCCAGAAAAAATATTACTTAGTGCCCCCTGTCACATACTATCACCGCCCCCTTACAGTTATTCACCATCCCTAAATACACCTATGGCCATCACTGCTCCCCTGGATCTCTACAGCACCCACCAGGGGGCGGTGGTGCCCACTTTGGGAATCACTGGTCTAGGAGAAAGCATCAGTCCTCACATTTCTTTTTTTGAACTCTTCTTAGCCTTCTGCCCTAATCATTCAACTGAAAATGCCCTCTCTGAAATTATTTGGGATCTTATAACCAAATCTAATGACCTTTTTTCAGTCTTCATCCTTTTTGAATATTCTCCAGCATTGGACATTACTAATCACTTTCTTCTCTTGCTACTTTCTCCTCTTCAGGTTTTCATGATACAGCTCTCTCTTGGTTCTCCCCATCTATGTGACTGCTCCTTCTCAGTTTCCTTTGCTAAATCTTTAACCATGTTGTGCCCACTAACTATAACTACCCCCCACTCCCCACAAAGCTCTGTCTTGGGCCCTCTTCTCTACTCCCTCTATATTATCTCAGTGGTGATCTCATCAACTCCAAAGGGTTCAATTATTATCTCTTTGTAGATGATTCCTGAATTTCTGTACTCAGCCTTATCCTCCCTTTTAAACTCTTATAGTCTCACATCATCAATTGCCTTTTAGATACATCAAACTGAATGTACTGTGCTTATCTCAAACTTAAACAAAATGATTTTCATCATTCCTTTGCCCCTGAAAGAAAAATTTACAACTTTCCTATTTTTTTATATTTACAACTTTTTATATTTTTTTATATTTACAACTTTCCTATTATCATGGAGGAAACCATCATCTTTCCAATCATCAAGGCTCACTTATTGTTTTCCCCTTTACAACATCTCACACGGACACCACCTAACTCAGCCCCTCATTGCCTCTCTCCTGAACTATTGAAAGAGCCTCTTAAGTATTTTCCCTGCCCACTGAACTCTCTCCCGTTCAGCTACCAAGTGATTTCCCAAAGGTTCAGCTCTGACCATGTCACTCTACATTCAGTAAATTCCAATGGCTTCAACCATTATCTCCATGATCAAAGATAAAGTCCACTGTGTGGCTTTTAAGATTCTTCATAATATAGTCCATTCCTACCTTTTCAGTCATCTGTATTTTACTCTCATTCATATACTCAACAATAGTCATGTTTGCTTACTTGTGTTCTTCACACACAGCCCTTGGTCTTCTCTCTCCCTTGTCCCCCATACTGAGAATACTTTCCCTCCTCATCTCATCCTCTTTATTTCCCTGGCTTTCTTCAACTCAAATCTCACCTTCTGCAGCAGTCCTTTCTTACTCGCCTCAGCTCCAACCACCTTCCCTTACTGAAATTACTTTCTATCTACTCTGAATATATCTTAAATATTTCTAGTTATTTTCATGTTTGTCTCCCCCTTTAGAATGTAAACTCCTTGAGGGCAGACATTCATATCCTATGTGCTGGGGGCAGCTGGGTAGCTCAGTGGATTGAGACTCAGGCCTAGAGATGGGAGGTCCTAGGTTCAAATCCGGCCTCAGACACTTCCCAGCTGTGTGACCCTGGGCAAGTCACTTGACCCCCATTGCCCACCCTTACCACTCTTCCACCAAGGAGCCAATACACAGAAGTTAAGGGTTTAAAAAAAACACACATATCCTATGTGCTTAGCATAGGCCTGCCATGTAATATGCACTTAAAAAATTCTCACTGATTGGCAAGAATAAAATTAGAATAATTTTGTTTAATTACAGAAATCTGTTATCTTATCCACCTGTGTGATAGTCCATTCAACATTAAAAATAGAAGACTAGCAACTTGTCCTAAGACTGTTGCATCTATTTTCCATCAAACATAAAGATGAGAACAAAATTTTAATTTTAAAATAACTATTGTCATTGTTGAGGGTTTTTTTTACTAATTTTTACATTTTATTTTTTATCTGCATATTATTCATTATTGTAAGTAAACAACTCCATAAACCAAAACCCCAAAACATAAACCCAAATAAGCAAGTGATAAATCATATGTTTTTATCTGTATTTCTACTCCCACAGTTCTTTCTCTGGAGATGGATTTTTTTTTTCATAAGTCCCTTAGAATTGTCCTGGATTATTGTATTGCTATTAGTAGCAAATTCTATCACATTTCATTGTTCCACAATATTTCAGTTACTGCGTATACATTTCTCCTGGTTCTGCTTTTTTCATTCTGCATCAATTCACGCAGGTCTTTCCAGCTCTTTCTGAAATCATCCTGTTCATCATTCCTTATAGCACAATAGTATTGCATCACCATCATATACCACAATTTGTTCAGTCATTTCCTAATTGAGGGACATCCTTTTAGTTTCCAATTCTTTGCCACCATTAAAAGAGTAGATATAAATATTTTTGTACAAAAAGGTCCTTTCCCATTTGAAAAAAAAATCTCTTTGGGATACAGACCTAGTAGTGGTATTACTGGATCAAAAGGTATGCCTTCTTTTTGGCCCTTTGGGCATAATTCCAAATTGCCCTCCAGGATGGTTGAATCAGTTTACATCTCCACCAGCCTTTATTGACTTTTTAAAATCAATTTTTATCAAAATTACCAAAAGTCTCCTAATCATTGAACCCACCCTTATTGATTGGTGCAGATTATACAAGGGAATGGTAGAAACTATACAAAAATATCACTGCAGACTAAAAATTTAGCACTGCCTAATACTTATATAGACATTATCTGGTGACTAAAATGATACATATCCAGAAGTTTGCTATCTTTATAACCAATAGATAACAACTCATCACACTCAAAATATCCTGGAGAACTCAACCAATAAACTGTCCTGAGCCTAAGTCATCATCAGAGGCAGAATTATTGCCCACAGATCCATAAAAAATTTAAACAATGTTTTAATAAGTTGGTCCTATAATAAATATTCATAATCTCCAATCTACCTTTGATGAAAAGTCTTTGAAGTATAGAGACCCAAGAAAGGATATCAGGATCATATTGGGGCAGGATGCAGTGCAAGTCATGCCCATAATCCTGTTTGTTATTGGAGTTGTGTACTTAGGATGCTTTCAGGAAGCCTACAGAGTAAAACCTGATTCTCAATACTTATATTCAGTTACAAAAAGCCATTATTTTATCCACCTGCATAATCCACCTCCAAACATTCTATAGAATATAGTATAATGCAATATAACATGATATATATTATTAAGAGCCTGTTATATGCTAGACACTGTGC
Source organism: Gracilinanus agilis (assembly GCF_016433145.1). Taxonomy (NCBI): domain Eukaryota; kingdom Metazoa; phylum Chordata; class Mammalia; order Didelphimorphia; family Didelphidae; genus Gracilinanus; species Gracilinanus agilis. Next base: position 71,160,662 of record NC_058132.1, read on the forward strand.
TAAAGATTGGAGATACAGTTAATAAAAAGAAAAGAGTTCTTGCCCTCAAGGAGTATATCACTTAATGAGGAGAGACAACATACAAAAGGAAGAGATATACAAAAGAATGATAGGAGGAGAATGACAAGCAAAGAGCATTTCTATCTGATCTCCACTAAAAAATATTGAGATGGTGACGATGATGATAAAAACAACTGAAATTTAAGAAACTTCTTTATATATATTTTGTTCTTGAACATCAAGAAAAGGAGATAGGTATAGCAGATAGGATTAGCCCCATTTTACAAATGAAGAAACTGAAGGTCAAAGAAATAGTCTCTTCCCATGGCTACAAAACTGGTGTAAGAATTTCAAACCCTGTGTCTGGTGCAATACATTTTCCAAAGAGTGAAGTAACGAGAAAAAAAGTCAAAAAGATTCTGGCAAAGGAACTATTGAGAATGTTTTTCAGTGAACCCATACAAACCAACAGGGCTAGCTCAGAGAAGAAAAGAAAGAAGATTAAGAAGATTGATAAGGAAAGACTAGAAGATGCTTAAGACTCCATGGGCTTGGAGTCAGGAAGAAACTAAGTTCAAATCTCCTCTTGGATATTTACTAGCTCTGAGATGTTGAGCAAATCATTTAACTTCTTCCTGCCTCAGTTTCCCTCAACTATAAAATAGGAATAATAATAGAACTTATCTCCAAAAGTTATTGTAAGGATTAAATGAAATAATGGGGTTAGCAAGAGATGAAATAGGCATATGTATGTGGGACTGACCTCAAGGGGCATCTCCATACCTGGGATTCTGAGAGAGCTATGTATGAACAACCATCTGGAAAGAGTCTCTGGATTCTTATGTAGGGATTTGAGCTCCAGGAGCTCAAAGCTTTGGACAAAGGGCAAGTAGTTGCTACAAGAATGCATTTGCTGGGACTCGAGGTTAAAACAGTGGTTGTGGCTTAAAAGTCAATGTGAAGCAGTGTTCACAAATGGGGTATGGGGTGTGTGTGTAAATTCATTGTTTCACACACACACACACACACACACACACACACACACACACACACACACCCCAAGCATATACCAGGACAGAATAAACTCTGAAAAAAAAAATTATAAGATTGTTCCTGTTCCAACTGACTCAGAGGACCTAAGCTCTCTCCCTCTCAGGAGAAAGCTCACCAGAAGGGCTGGGTGACCTGGGGCACTGGGCATTGTGACTTGAGGTATCTGATAACACTTTGATTCAACACTAAGGGCTAAGAACTTGGAAGCCTTGTCACTGCTTCATTGCGTCAGCACCACCTCTGCCAGGAGTCTTAGTCTTCATTTTATAGGTGAGGAAAATCAGGGTCCCAGAGGGGCTATCTTGCTCAAGGTCACATGGGAACCTTAACTCCAAAGTCAGTCCTCTTCCCACTATGCCATATTGGTTTATTTTTGTTTTTGTTTTCCTGCATGTGATGGGAATTCTCCTTTAAATACACTACAGAAGATAATAAACCAGCTCCAACCTAACCCTAGAGCCCATCTCTTGGCTTGGCCCCCATCCTCACCCCCCCCCCAGTATCCTAAGACTGTTTTTTTCATTCTGATCCCTACTCAAATGTTGGTCCATCTGAGATCCCCTGCTAATCCCTCTAGCTAGCATTTCTATAGTACCTCCTCTGTGCCAGGTATTATGCTAAGTGCTTTACAAATAGTATTTCATTTGATCCTCATAATAAAAAAGGTAGGTGCTAATATTATCCCCATTTTACAGTCAAGGAAATTGAGGCAAGAAGAGGTGAATTACTTTGCCCAAGATCTCACGACTAGTAAATGTCTGAGAAAGTGTTTGAACTTCAGTCTGTCTGACTCCAAACCTAGCGTTCTAACCTCACTGTGCCACCTAGATACACCCAGATTTTCTTGGTGGCAAGTCCAGCAAGGTAGGAGCTGCACTGGAGATTTATTCAATTCTGGGAGCTATGTGTTAGGAAGGATAAACTGCAAACGTATCCAGCGGAAAAAGATGGGAATGGTGAGGAACCTGGGAATCATGGTAACGATTAGCCTAGAAAAGAGAAAGACTGATGGTAGTCTTCTTCAAGTACTTGGAGGGCTTATCTCTGAAAGAAGGATTTGATTTATGTTGCTTGATCCAGAGGGAAGAATTAAAAACAGTGGGTAGAAGGGGTTCAGAGGCAGGCTTAGATTCTGTGTCAGGAGGGTTATACTCCAAGAAATTTTCCTTGGGTCTGGAGGGGAGAGGGAAAGTAATTAAGGGGAGGGATTGTGGTAAAGGGCCAGAGCGTGAGATATCACAATGGATAGAGCGTCATGCCAGGAGTCAGAAAGACTTGAGTTCAAATCTGGTCTCAGACACTTACGGCAAGTCACTTAACCCTATTTGTCTTAGATTCTTCCTCTGTTAAATGAGTTGAAGAAAGAAATGGCAAACCATTCCAGTATCTCTGCAAAGAAAATCTCAAATGGGGTCTCAAAGAGTCACACATGACTAAAAGATAGAATAACCCAAAAATCATGTTTGCCTCAGTTTCCTCATCTGTAAAAAGAGCTGGAGAAAAAAAAATTAGAAACTACTCCAATATCTTTGCCAAGAAGACCCCAAATAGGGTCATGAAGAGTTGAACACAACTGAAAAATGACTGACTAGGAAACCTCTCTTTTAGGTGATCCATTCCCCCTGGATATACCCAATCACACAGGCATGGATCCAGAGCTGAGAAGGGGAGCCCATTGTATAAAATGAGGAGATATGATATTCCAGCCCCATGGACACTGCAGCAGTTAAATTAGGGAAAACTCCCTAACAATCAGAAGCAGGAGCATGGCAGTTACATAGCACTCCAAGATTTGCAAAGCCTTTCACTTGAACTGCCACCTTTGAGCTTCATGATAACCCTCAAATGTAGGGATTCAGGCTGACTATTAAAGAAAATGAGGCACAGAGAGCTTAGGTGATTTTTAGGGAACTAGTAATCATCAGAAGGATAGTTTGAAGCCAGATCTTTCCCTGGTATGGAGTCCCTAACTCTTTGCCCCACACTATCCTGTTCCCTAAGGAACAATGTAAATGCAATGTAATTTGAGGCAAGAGAGAACACTGGGAATAGAGGATCCTGGAAGACTTCACAGAAGAGGTGGATGAGCCTTGAAGGAGGAGAAGGTTTCGAGAGACAAGGTAGAGTGGGTGCTTTCCAGATATGGGAGAATGGCAAGGAGGAAGCCTTTGTAATTGTGTTGTTCCTCCCTGCTCTACCCCTAAACTGGGTAGGGACAAGACATCCTGAGAAGGTTCCAGGGTGTAGACTGACGTCTCCCCAGATGGGAATGAGGAAAGGCCAAAGACAGATTTCCCTCAGGGTGAAACTAGAAACAAATGATGGGTCAGGCAGTATCTAGCATTTATAGAGTAGCTATTTAAGGCTTGTAAATCCACTAGATATATGTGTGTGTGTGTTTTAAAATTCTAGACTTGACAAACACCAAATAAAGTGGGAAATTCCATAGAGCAGGAGAACAGGAAAAAACTGAACATGAAAATTTCAGACTTCTATTAACTCTAGTTTGTTTTTCTTTTTAAATATATAATATGTTGATGTATTTAAAGGTAGCTCCCAAAGGAGCTCATCCAAGACGCTGCAGCCAAACTTGCTAAAACTGTCTGGTGGGGAGGGGGACAGCTAGGTGGCTCAGTGGATTGAGAGCCCAGAGATGGGAGGTCCTGGGTACAAATCTGGCCTCAGATATTTCCTACCTGTGTGATCCTGGGAAAGTCACTTTATCCCCGTTGTCTAGCCCTTGCCACTCTTGTGCCTTGGAACCAATACTCAGTATTGATTCTAAGATGGAAGGGAAGGGTTTAAAAAAGCTGTATGGAAGGGCAGGCTAAGCCAGGCTGAGGGCAACTGACAGCTCTCGAATCCATGGATGAGTCAGGGGGCTTCTACCCCAAGCATGTGAAGGCTTCCCCCTGCAGAATGGGTGTATGAGAACAATTTGCTCCAATGGCCATGAAGGTGGCTGTCGCCGGTGCTATGGAGAGCTTAGAGTTTGGTGGGACATTAAAGATGGTAAGGTCATTCGTCACTTGCCAAGTCAACGCCAGCCATCCTGACTTTGGTCTCACCACTGGACTTGGATGACTGGCAGAGAGAGGCTGATGACTTTATGCAACTCTGCCTCAGTTAAATCCAGTTCTCACATGTCAAGAAATCACCCCACAATGTCAGGGGTTTTCTTCCAAGCAACATGTTGCTGTATGCAAAGACTTTGCAAGCATTAAATTATCATATACATGGCAGCTTGATGCTGATGAAGGCGTTGTAGTCTGATAAGGGCAGATAGCAGGATTATAACCTCCTTCATACTGGAACTCAGTGCTTCATAATGAAGCCTGAAATACTGCAACATTAACCTTTGGGATACTGGCTGCCATTTGACTTTTTCCCATCCTTTCAGATGTCTGGGTCTTTTATCCCCACATGAACTGTTGTCAAACCATACCTTCAATAATTTTTTTAAACCCTCACCTTCCATCTTAGAATCACTACTGTGTACTGGTTCCAAGGCAGAAGAGTGGTAAGAGTAGGCAATGGGGGTCAAGTGACTTGCCCAGGGTCACCCAGCTAGGAAGTATCTGAGGCCAGATTTGAACCCAGGACCTCCTATCTCTAGGCCTGGTTCTCACTCCACTGAACTACCTATGTGCCTCCTCCCCTTCTATAACTCTACTTATGCAGTTGATTTTTTTAACTCAAGTGTAAGTGTTAATATAATCCCTATTAAATTTCATCATATTAGATTCAGTCCAATTGTTCCTCCATCAAGCTCTCTATGTACAACAGCTAATACTATTATTAGGTGAACTAGATGTATGCCACTGAATTGCAAAGCTACGTATAGAATGACAATACTAGAAGGGACCTTAAAAATTATCTAGTCTAAGACCCTCATTATACAGAAGAGGGACTATGGTCCAGGGAGAGGAAAGGACTTGTCTGAGGTCATATAGGCAGGACCAAGACTAGACCTCTGATCTCTTGAAGCAGCAAAGAGGAAGAAGAAAAAATGTTTCTTTTTTGCTGAATTTTTATAAACTTGATAAGAATTGAGTCTAAGAAGGGGTTAAACCTGTGAGTCCCCTAAACCTGCTCTGTCCTATCCTTTTCCTTCCATTCCTCAGGTCCAAGAACTGGCTCCTGGCTCCTCCTGAATTTTTCTGCCACTTTTCCTTCCTCCTCCCTTGGTTTTAGCTTCCTTTCACGGGGTTCTCACCTGGAGGAGAGTCATTGGTTGACACCTCTTCCTCTCTCTCTGTACCCATAAATCAACACAGTCATTCTTTTAGGTTTTATAGAAGCTTAAGCTCTTTTTTTTTCTTTTGTCAGTCTCAGCCATAGAATCAATAAGCATGTGTTATGTTCCTACTATGAGCCAGGCATTGTGCTAAGGGCTGGAGATACAAAGAGAAGCAAAAGATGGTGGTCCTGCCCTCTAGAAGCTCACAATCTAATGGAGAGACAACAAGCAAACAAATACAACAAGAAGCTATATACAGCATCACAGGAAATAATTAATATAAAGAAGGTACTCAAATTAAGAGAGATTGGGAAAGGCTTCCTGTAAAAAGTGGGACTTGAAGGAAGCCTGGGAATCTAGGAAGCAGAGATGAATGAGGAAGAGCATTCCAGGCATGAGGAATGATCGGTGAAAATGCCTAGAACTGAGATATTGTTCAATGTAAGATTAAAATTAATATCCAATAACTCCAAGTATTATATTTTATAAGATCTATTAATAATCACTTGAAGTAGAGGAAATAAAAAGACAAAAGTAAAAAGCCTGGGTAAAGAGAAGTTTTCCCAACCACGTTTGTGGGAGAAGAGCATGAGAGGCGAGGTTATAGAAACTTTATCTCCAAAATGTTAGGATATAACGTGAGGACGAAAGTGGGATTCTGGGAATTGTCGGTTTTAGGGTATCAAGATCTAAATACACATCAAGGAACATCAAGGAGGCCAATATTGCTGGTTAGAAGGATGTGTAGATGGGGTTAAGATGTAAGAAGATTGTAATCGTAGGGGAAGCTGGGTTATAAATGGCTTTGAATGCCAAGCCTTGTGATTTCATTCATGTAGGGAGCTTTTGGGGAAAGACTTCCACTACCAATACAAAATTTCACCTTATCTTCAAATTATGATTCTCAAAAGTTTCCTGGGTCCTTGGAGGGTTAAGTGACAAGGGTCACTTAGCCAGTGTGTCAGAGGTAGGGCTTGAACTCAGAGATTTTCCTTCTTCCTTTAAGAGGTTTTACTGTTTCTGAATTATTTCAGAAAAGTAGGCAAGAGTTTAAAAGAACAATAGAGCAAAGTAAGAGAATTATCAAAGTCTTCAGCACCAACTCTAATCTTCTCTCTGCTCCTTGGATTCCTTTAGGACCTGACTACACCCAAGTCGGTTCTTGTCCCAAAAAAGCAGCTGGCCATAGCCCTCTCTGGGGTTGATGCCAGTCTGATTCTGCACCAGTTTCAAAGGGCTAGAGCAGTGGTTCCCAAACTTTTTTGGCCTACTGCCCCCTTTCTGGAAAAAATATTACTTAGTGCCCCCTAGAAATTAGTTTTTTTTTTCATTTTAATAGCAGTTAACAGGAAAGATATATGTATTAATGTTTCTACCTTTTTCATAAAATATAGCAAAGAAAGGTGTAAATTAGAAACATTGAACTTTGAAATTATGAAACTATTTATTGACCTAAACTATTCACTGCCCCCAAATGCACCTGTGGCCAACACCGCTCTCCCCTGGATTGCTGCAGCACCCACCAGGGGGCAGTGGAGCCCACTTTGGGAATCACTGGGCTAGAGTATAGACCTCACTGCCAGACCTTTGGAAAATCCCAATTCCCAATGGGGAAACAAGACTGACCCACTAAAAAGACTGAGGTATATTAAAAGCTCCAAATGATAAGTGATAAGACTCAGAAACTTCAGTTTTCTGGACATAGAAACTCTCCTAGGATTCAGCTAACTGGGATGATCACTCATGCTGACTCTGAAGTGACTCAGGGTCACTCATTGGTGGAGAAGAAGGCTTTGGCAATATCTTCCTATAAAAAGGTTCATATGCAAAAATGGCTCAAACTGAGTCAATGACTAGACACCTCTGATTTGAAGAATAATCACAACCTAACTATTGCAAGCAGACCCAATGGACACATACAACTAATATTTTCCAGTTAGTCATAAATGTTAATAAAAGGCTTGCTACACACCAGACACTGTGCTAAGCATTGATGAGGCAAAGAAAGGCAAAAATAAGCCCCTGCCCTCAAGGAGCACACATTCTAATAGGGGAGACAACATGTCAATAACTATATACATGCAAGATGCATACGGTATAAATGGAGGGTAATCAACCGTGATAGACTCAGCTACTCTCAGCAATATAATGATCCAGGACAATTCTAAGGGACTTATGACCAATGATGCTATTATCCACCTCCATAGAAAGAACTATTAGAGTTGGATGCAGATGGAAGCACACACTTTTTCACTTGTTTATTTGGGGGTTTTGTTTTAGGATTTGAGTTTTGTATTATTATTCATTTGAAAAAATGAACAATATGGACATATGTTGTGCATGATTACATGTGTATAACCCAGATAAATTGCTTGCCAGCTCAGAGAAGGGGGAAGGGAGACAATTTGGATCATATAACTTTGGAAAAAGTATGTGGAAATTAGTTATTACATGTAATTGGTAATGAATAAATAAATAAATTATTAATGGGAGGGAATCTCAGAGGGAAGGTAGCAGCAGGAAAGGTAGTGGGAAAAGAGAAAGGAGACCAGAAAGGCTTCTCAAAGATGGTCGGTTTTAAGACAAATCTTAAAATAAACTAAGGAAGCTAAGAGTAGGAGGTGAAGAGAAAGAACATTACTGGCATTGAGGACAGTCAGTGCAAAAAAGAGACAAGAAGTCAAAAGATGGAGTGTCAAGAGTGAGGAATAGCAAAAAGACTAGGGTTGTTGGGTCATAGAATATCGAAGAAGAATGGAGTGGCAGAAGACCAGAAAGGTAGCAAGAGATAAAGTTGTAAAGAATTTTTAAGGCCAGACAAAGGATTTTATATCAGCCTAGTAGTAACAAAAGAGCCCCCCAAATGGATTGAATGGGGAACTGGCATGGTCAGACTTTATGAAGTCTGGTGGCTGAGTGGAGGACACGTTGGAGTAGGGAGAGACATGAGGAAATAGCCTTGTTTAGAAGTGGTAAGAGCTAGAAATGGTAAGAGCCCCAAATAGGGTGATGGTGCCCCGAGAAGATGATATAAATAAGAAATATTTTGAAGATTAAAAGAAAAGCACAAAATTTGGTAATGGATTGATATGTGGAGTGAGTTCAAGTAAGGATTTGAAGATAACATTAAGATGGTGAGCCTGGGAAACCAAGAAAGATGGTGTTACCCTTAACACTTCAGATGAAAGATAATGATTTCCATTTTAGATATATTCAGTTTTGAGACTCCCATAGGACATGCAGTTTAAGATGCCCAAAAGGCAGGTGGTTATTTAAAAATGAAGCTCAGAAAGAATCCAGAGCAAGGCTGAGGGAAAGAAAACTAGCCACATTCAGAGGAAGAACTGTGGGAGGAGAAACACAGAGGAAAAACAACTGCTTGGACATATGGGCTGACGGGGATATTATTGGGGATGTAGACACTAAATGATAACTCTAGTCTAGTAATTCCCAAAGTGGGCGCCACCGCCCTCTGGTGGGTGCTGCAGCAATCCAGGGGAGCAGTGATGGCCACAGGTGCATTTATCTTTCCTATTAATTGCTATGAAAATTTTTTAAAAATTAATTTCCAGGGGGCTAAGTAATATTTTTTCTGGAAAGGGGGCTGTAGGTCATAAAAGTTTGGGAACCACAGCTCTAGTCCAATTATCAATAATATGGAATTGGGTCTTAATCAATGATACATGTAAAACTCAGTGGAATTATGTGTTGGATAAGTGGAGTTAAGGGGGCTTGGGGAGAGGGAAAGAACATGAAACATGCAACTATGGGAAAATATTCAAAATAAAAGTTTTTTAAATTAAATTAAATTAAATTTTAAAAAATAAAGCTCAGAGAAGCAGCTATGTGGCTCAATAGATTGAGAGCCAGACCTAGAGATGAGAAGTCTTGGGTTCAAATCTGTCCTCAGACACTTCCTAGCTGTGGGACTGTAGGCAAGTCCCTTAACCCCCAATACCTAGCCCTTACTTCTCTTTTGCCTTGGAACTAACACACATTATTGATTCTAGGATGGAAGGCAAGGGTTTCAGTGGGGGGGGGGAGAAGAATGGAACTCAAGAGAGTAATTATGAATGGATATATAAATCTGGGAATCATCTGCATAGAAACCATAATTCAACCCATGAGAGCTGATGAAATCATCAAATGAGGCAATATAGAAGGGAAAGAAAAAAAGAGTCCAGGTCAGAGCCTTGGGAGACACTTACTACTAGTAGCATGATCTAGATGAAGTTCTAGCAAAGGAGAACGAGAGGAGCTCCTCTGAGAGGAAACATTTATTAATTGTCTGTTATATGGCAAGCAAGACACAGTGGATAGAATTCTTCCCGAGTTAAAATCTGGCCTCATATACTTACTAGCTGTGTGACCCTGGAGAAGTCACTTAACCCTGTTTTCCTCAGTTTCCTCATCTATAAAATGAAGCTGGAGAAGGAAATGGCAAACCACTCTAGTATCTTTCCCAAGAAAAGCCCGAATGGAGTCAAGAAGAGTTGAGCACAACTGAAATGACTGAACAACAACAAAATAGGCCAGGTACTATATTAAGTGCCAGGGATACAAAGAAAGATTAAAGACAGACACTGGCCTGGAGGAACTCATGATTTAATGAGGGAGAGAATAAGCAAACAAATAAACTGTACACAGGATAATGGTAACTAAGTAATAAAAGGAAGGTATTAGAGTTAAGAGGAATTGGAGAAAGCTTCCTGTAAAAGATGGATTTTAATTGAGGCTTGAAGGAAGCCAGGGAATCAAGGCTGTGAGAGGAGGACAGACACAAGGAGAACCCAGAGAACATAATGTCACCAAAAAAAAAAAAATTCCTGTGGAGGAAATACTCTCCCAGAGATGGAGACTGACCATGTCAAAGACTGCAAAGGGTTCAAGAAGGATGAGGATATAGAAGAGACATAGATGTTTTTTAAATTTTTACGCCTTTAGGAACTCCAAAGGTCCTTATCCAAAATCTGGCATGCACTGATGAGTTGCATTCCTTAGAGGAAGGTCCACGTACACCTCATCTTAAGGATTCTTTGGGTAGCCCTTGAGAAGTTGGGATGTTTTTCCCTAATGTTATCCACTCAAGCCCCCATTCAGATGTGTTCTCTACAATACCAGTTTCCAGCTGCAGTTAGTATCTCCATTATATTTTAGATAAATCTCCAGTGATTAGCACCCCAAAACCATTTAACCAATTAACATCAATTAGCTTTTACAAAGGGATATTTACTGCAAAGATATGAGGAAAGAACAAACATTTATTAAGTGCCTATACTATGGTTAGGCACTGTGCTAAGGGTTTTATAGAGACCTCATTTGATCTTTACAACTTTACAATAGTTTTTTTTACTTTATTGTAATTTTTACTTTATTTACTTTATTGTAATTATGAATAATTACAATACAACTCCATTAGGTAGCTGCGATTATTTTCCTCATTTTACAGTTAAAGAACTGAGCAGAGGTTGAATGACTGCCCCAGGGTCACACTACTAGTAAATTTACAAGGAATTTTATTCCAATATTTGCTGACTCCAGACCCAGGGATCTTTCCACTGTGTCTTCTAACTGGCCAATAATAAGAACAGAAGTATAGATCATTCCTCCAAAGTGGGACACATTCTTCTCTATGAACTTGGTCCCTCATAGACTGAGTTCATTTTCTAAGTGGTTCCAAGTTCACTTCCAAGTGTTGAGTTGATGCATGAAATTGTTCCAGAAAAGTTTCTTAGGCTGCTAGGTCAGATTTAGTACTAGGTTGGGTTCCATAGGTTGATTTTGATAGTATGGATGCCACTTTCACTGAACTTCTGACCTGTTGTATCTCACAAGGTTTAGTCTAATCCGCACAATCTCCAATAGTCCACTTCATAGCAGGAAAGAATAAACCATATACATAACCATGTGTCAGTAGCTTGGGTGGGGAGATAATGGCCTGAGGCCTCTTTCCCCACCCAGAGACTCACAATGGTGCTTATTCTAATGTGGCCAGGAAGTAGAGAAATGAGATTATCTAATTAGTGCCTTTTGTAAGAATACTGATTTTGACTCAGAAGCTATTCAAAAATTATTCACATGGAAAGCAGAAACAGTAGCTGAGCACAGGTCCACATGGGAGTTACATTGGCAGACCATGCTAAACATGTTAATAAGGACTGGACTCTCACTGGCCAAGCCTGTCTTTCATTCTATTAGATTTGACAACTATGAGTTCACAGGTAATTTTAGAGGGAGCAGTTTCAGTTGAAAAATAAGGTAGGAAGACATATGGCAGAGGCTTTAGAAGCAAGTAAAGGGAGCAAAAGTGGAGATTCTGGGTGTAGATGGCTTTCTTAAGAAATTTAACCAAGAAAAGAAAGAGAGAACACTATTGCTATCAGGGATATGGTTGAATTAAATTAGTTTCTACAACGGTATTCCTAGGACTTTGTCCTTGACCCTCTTCTATTGATTAATAATTAGTTTGAATAACAAATTACACAAATATCCAGTACAGTATATATCACTGCTTGAACAATGGGTCCAAATCAATTCAGGAGGAAGATATTAAACCCTAAATGAATTGAATTCAAAAATGTAATTAATTGTGCAAGTATAAGATGGAAGAGTTATAGCTAGATAATAGTTCATGTGAAAAAAGATTAATTTTCTGATGGACTGCAAGTGCAATATGAGTCTACAATGTTACAGAGCAGTCAAAAAATTCTAATGCAGTCCTTGACTTCATTGTGAGAAGAGCGCTGTCTCAAATAGCCCTATGTCTAGAATATGAAAACCAAGTCTGGGCATCACATGTTAGGAAAGATATCGACAAGATCAAATAGTAACTAAAGGAGGGTGACCAGAATGGATTGGAACTGGAATTCATCAAATATTTATTATCATATACTACATAGAAGGCCCCTTGCAGATAGTAGAAGGAACACTAGACCTAGAGTCAGAAAGAACTAAATTTTAATCTGGAATCAGACACTTCCAATCTGTGTGACACTGTATATGTCACAGTCTCTGCCTGCCTCAGTTTCCTCAACTGTAAAATGGGGATAATAATAGCACCTACCTCCCAGAAATGTTGTTCAAACAGTACCTCGCACATGAGTAACTGAAATCTTGCCTTTTTCCATCCTCCTCTGTATGAAATAATAACAGATAACCAATGACTGAAGGGATTAACTATGGTCCTTCAAAGAATCATAGAATGTTAGAACTGGTAAGAAATCTTAAACATCATCCAGCCCAACCTCTCTTCCCCAACCCCATTTTATCAATGAAGGAAGTAAGTTTGACTTGGATTCCTGGAAAAATTCTAGAATGTATTATTAAGAGGGTGATCAGTAAACATCTAGAAAAGGAAACAGTTATTAGGTTACAGGGTTACTAGGTTTGTAGATTAGAGAATTAACATAAATAAAATAAATTTTAATAAAAATCTCTTAGGCTATTCTTGTGGTGGGAAAGGCAGCAGAACTGGTAAGGTGGTTTTGAATCTGGTTGAATGGACAGATCCAAAGACTATAGGCATTAATGGTCCAATGTCACTTTGGAGGGAGATCTCAAGTAGTCCCCGCTACCCTTGCTTAACATTTTAGAGACCATGACTTAAGTAAAGGCACAGATGATATCTTTTATGAAATTCACAAAATGTATAATGCTTAGGGTTGTGGGGAGACAGCTGACCTATTGGAGGACAGAGTCATAATATAAAAAGATCTTGAGCTAATAAGCTAAAATTTTATAGGCATAAATGGCTCATCTTACATATTGGTTCAAATAATCACCTGTCCAAGAATAAGATGTGGGGAAGTATATTTAGGCAACAACTTTTTCTTAAAAAGATATGAGAGACCACACCAATGCAACTATCAATAATATGTAAATAAGTCTTGACTGATCACACATGTTAAAACCAGTGGAAATGTGCTTTGGATATGGGGGTGGTGGTGAAAGGGGGTTAAGGGGAAAGTAAAAACCATGGAAAATTTTTCTAAAAAAATTAAATTTTTAAATCTAAAAAAAAAAAAAAAAAAGATATGAGAGGGGGCAGCTTGGTGGGTCAGTGGATTGAGAGCCAGGTCTAGATATGGGAAGTCTTGGGTTCAAGTTTGACTCAAGACACTTCTTAGCTGTGTTACTCTGTGCAAGTCACTTAACTCCCATTGCCTAGCCCTTATTGCTCTTCTGCCTTGGAACTAATACACAGTTCTAAGACAGATTCTAAGACAGAAAGTAAGAGTTAAAAAGAAAAAATATGGAAGTTTAACAGACTGCAAGCTCAGAATGAATCAACAATGTGATAGAACAGCTGATAAAAAGGTAATGTGACTTTGGGCTGCATTAGGAGGGGTCAAGCACCCAGGCAGGTGATTCTTGACATCTGCTGATTGATTATCAGATTGCATCTAGAATAGTCTGTTCTGACCTTAACACTTCGTTTTTGGAAAGGCTTTGATGAACTGGACATTGTCCAATGAGGCTGTTAAAAGCAGGTAGGTGACACTTTGGACCAAGCCCTGGACCAGAAGTCAGGAAGACTATCCTCAAACACCTACTGGCTATGTGGCCCTAGAGGTGGAACCAAGATGGCAGAGCAGAAACAGAGAAAGCCCAAACCCTCTCTGAAAATCCTCTCCAACTAACCTTAAAATAAAACTTCAAAATGAAGACTGGTGTGGCAGAACCAACAAGGAGATGAAGTGAAGCAACTTTCCTGCAGAAAACAACTTGGAAGGTAGGCAGAGAGGGTCTCTTTTGCAGGGGTGAGATGGGAACACAGCCAGAAGCAAGGCTGCATCAAGGAGTACCAGAGCAAGCCAACAGCAAGCTCCTACATCCCCCACTACTGCTCCAGGTTCTGAATCTGGCACCAAGACAGCTTCAAGACCCCAAGACCCTGCCTAAATCAACAGCAGAGCACCTCACACCTATCCCTTGAAGTCCCAAGGCCAAGCATAAGCCTGCAGTGAGACCCCAAGCTCCAGGTGCGAGGCAGACCCCAGTGCCTGGCTGGTGTGGACCAAGAGTCCTGGAGCCTCCATCCAGGCTTGAGGTGAGGTCCTGGACCCCAGCACAAGGAAGTTCACAATGGTCTGAGCCCTACCAGCCATCAGCAGTCCCTGGAGGAGACTGACTCAGCAGTGGGAAATGACTTTCAGAGTTCCCAGCCCACAGGCCATCATACCACCTTGGAAGAACTAAAACTTGCAGAAACCCAGAACTAGAGCTGAGAGGAGCAGACAAGTCATTCAGCCCTGTCTGCCTCAGTATCTTCATCTGTGAAATGAGGATAATGATACCTTCTCTGAGCCTAAAATATGAGGATAAAATGAGATAAAATATGAGGATAAAATGGATGTCACAACCCTTCTTGGCTCAGTTTCTCCATCTATGAAATGGGAATAATGGTAGCTTCCCAGAGGATAAAGTGGCATAATAATTCTAAAGTGCTTTGTGATCCTTAAGGTGCTGTATAAATGCTAGCAATGATGATGATGATGGTGCACATGTAGTTCATTTTACATGAGGGAAAACTCAAGGCGCTGGGGATGGATATCCTGGAGAAGCAAAGATTTTAGGGAGGCAAAGGAGGAAGAGACATTGGACCTAATAGCTATGTCCAAGAATCGAAAGTTATGTAGAAGAATGTCTAGGCTTCTTCTGCTTGGCCCTGGAAGACAAAACTAAAAGCAGTGAATGGAAGCTGCAAAAAGGCACATATTAGGCTTGAGATCAGGAAGAGGCCATCTAGTCTAGACCCTTCATTTTATGGAAGAGGGGAGTGAAGCTCCAGGGATACTGAGTCTAAGGGCATGGAGCTATTGTGTCAAAGGCAAGATATGAATCCAAATCCTCCCAGCAATTTCTCGCTACACTATGTATCTTCCTACAATTAGAGCTATGCCAAAGAAGAATGACCTACTTGAAGTAGATTTCCAGGCCTGGAGATGGGAGATCCTGGGTTCAAATCTGGCCTCAGACACTTCCTACCTTTGTGACCCTGGACAAGTCACTTAACTCAAATTACCTAGCCCTTCCCACTCTTCAGCCTTGGAACCAATATTCAGTATCGATTCTGAGACAGAAGGTAAGGGTTTAAAAAAACAAAAAAGTAATATATTTCCCATCACTGAGACTGGAGGGCCACTTGTTGGTTATGCTGTAGAGAAAATTCTTGTTCAGGTATAGTCTGGACCAACTGGCCTCTGGTCCAAGCAACAAATAAATATTTATTCATTACCTTTGTACTTACTACATGCTAGGCATTATGTTAGGTGCTGGGGATATAAATATAAAAACCAAAATAATAGCTTCAAGAAGGGAGTTTACCAAAAGGGGAAGTGATCTGTTCAATACTGATAGGGTTTCATAATGAGAGAGGCAGGATTAGAACCCATCCATATCTCCCACATTTCTGTCCAGGTCTCTCTTCCCTACTCTGGAAGAGAATGAGACCCTCTGGTTTATCTAGCTCAAAGGCTTTTGAATGGAAGACATCAGTGACGTTGCTTTGTTCAGCTTGGTCCTAGAAAGCCCAACTCGTACCCATGAGAGCCAGGTTCCAAGGAATGACTTCCTAACAAGTAGACCCGTCTAGCCGTGAGAAGCATGAGAACAAATACTACTGACCCCTCTAGGAAGCCCCTTCTTGGGGCTGACGCTGGTCTTACAGGAAGCCAGTTAAGGAGGTGGTAAATGCATCTTTCTGGGTGTGGGTAAGAGAACAGGACCGACAGTCATTTCTGTTATCACTTGTTCCACAAATAGGTACAGGGTACCTGTTACCTATAAGGAATGGTGTTTAAGTTCTTGAACCCTGATCCCTGGCCCCCGCTGACCATTCATTCTTCTTATTGCTCCTACCTGCTCTCTTTTACATGGCACTTGTCTTCTTCTGGCACTGCTGCTTATGTTCTATGCCCTCTTTCACTTCTGTGCCCACTCCCCACCTCCTGCTGCCCACGTATGGGCTTGATTCTTGCTCCTCCCTGCTCACCTCTATGCCCACATCCTTTTCAAGTCCTCTAATAGTTCCCTGTCCTTGGGCCTCAATTGGGAGTGATTAAAAAGGGTTGATCTTTGGCTCAGGTCTGGGCTGGCCTCATGCCCAGGTAACCTAACAGAATGAGTGCCATAGGGGAACTCTTAGGGTACAGGAGGAAGGGGGAAAAGTCACCTACTTGCCCACCCTGAGCAGGCTCCAAATGGAGGAAGAGCATGTACATGGGCTATGTTAGGGCTGGGAGAAGGACCCCAAGATTAGCTGAGAGGGAAAAGGAGATTGCCCTTCTCCCCTCTGGAAGATCCCAAGCAAAAGCAACAATCACTCTGGGCAGAGCTATGAACAACAGATAAGGGAGGTAGGATGGGCAAAAGGAAATAATGGTATCTTTAAGGAGAGAGACCTTCTCTGAGGTTTTTTATCCTGGCTCTGCCCAAACCCATTGGATCCAAAACACATCTACTTCAGCTTCTTCTGGGAATAGGCTCTGGGCTGCCCTATTTCATGCCCCAGAGGCTCTTGGGGCCCTCTATAGGACAGTCACCCCAGGGCCTAGAAGGAAGAAGGAGACAGGGACACACTTCCCACTAGGAGTCAGGCACGTTCCTAGGTTGCTGATTGACTAGAAAGAGGAAACTGAGATGTAAATGAATCAAGTGGGGCAACCCCATCTGTCAGTCAGCAGAGCCCTGGGGGTTGAAGAGAGGGTGGAGCTGGTTGGCTGGGACCAATGGAGCTCTAGAGATCCTTGGTGAGTAAGACCTGAGGACTGGTTGGCTGAGACACCAATGGGCGGGCTAGGGGGCTGAGGTGGGACTTCATCCCCATAAGAACCCAGGCTGCTGAAGCTCACAATCTGGAATGCCCAAAGTGCCATGAAGATGTGGGGTGAGTGATGGCTCAGATGGAGTGGCAGAGAATTGGTCTTTGGGGAGGGGTTATTGTCAAAGAATGGGACCACCAGGGGCTGAAGGGGACAGAGCTAGGGGATATGAGGTGATGGATCAGAACATTGTGGGGCAAGGAGTCCTCTTGAATGGATCAAAAAGATAGACATTTTAGATAGGGGATGGATTTGAGTTTGGGGGTCTTAAGGGATGGCAATAGAGCTATAGGAAATGGAATCAAGAAAAGGGGCCTACAGGGAATCAGAAAGGGTCCAAGGCTATGGGAAATGGAGACAAAGTCATAGGAAATGGTGGGCTGGGGTGGTTCTAGGTAGAACATGGAGGTCATAGGGCATAGAACTTAGGGATAAGGTCAGAATGATGAGGATGGAGCTATGGACAATAAAGAAGGTGGTGTGGTACAATGAACTGAGCCCTGGGACCTAGTCCTGTCTCTGTTGCTGAACCACTCTGAAAGTGGGCAAGACCTTTCCACTTTCTAGGTCTCAGTTTCCCCACCTATAAAAGGAAAGAGTCAGACTATCTAAACTGTAATGTCCCTTCTAGCTCTGATATTCTGCCTTCTCAAAGATGGTTAAATGACAGATGGGGGCTAGATATCCCCAAAGATGCATGACCTCCTTTTCTTAATTTCCTTCTTTGGAGTTTCTCTCTCTGGATAGGAAGCGTGACACCTTAGTTTCCTGCCCCTTCCTCAGTGGGTAGCCCATTAAAATGTATTCCCTTTAAGGCTATAGGCTTCAGATTCACCTCCTGTGAAACAGGTGAAACATGGCAATGTAAATTATCTCTAACAATGCTCAGGGCTAGAAGCCAGATCTCCTTCCTTGCTCCTTCCCTAGCAGGTTAGATGACCCTGGAGAAATGACATAACCTCACGTTTGTTTCCCCAGGCAGGAGACTTAAGAATCAATAGGTAATTATCATTGATTGTGAGAGTTACACTTGACTTATTAGATGTTACTTATTTCCTGGAGGGAGAAAAGTGAATATCAATAGAATCCTACATTCATTGTAGAGATGGGGAAACTGAGGCACAGAGAACAGAACAGTGAGTCCAAGTCTGAACCAAGGCTGGAACCCAGCCCCACATGAGGATTAGCAAAAATAATATTGCCCAGGTCCCAGTCCAGCAGCCTGAGGGAAAACCATTTTCTGATTCCATCAGAGATTTGTGAAGACCAAGAGGTACCCTTCCTACAAGCCTCAGGGTCTCTGGCCCAAGCTTTGCAGGGGTGGCCCCAGGAACTGTGTTCATTGTTGGGAGCTGGATTCCCCTAAACCCCTGGGACCAGCTTTGTGGGTATCTTGTGAGTGGATTTGTACCTCTATTTATCCATCTGTATGAGTCTGTCAGCACTGTGTGGGGATCTATTTGAGAGTGTGCCTGAATGAATGAATGAATGAACATCTCAATTCAGGTGAATGCATATATTCATTCATTCATTCATTCATATACATTTAAGAAGCACTGACTGTGTGACAAACACACCATGTTATATAGGAATAGGAAAAAAAAAAGACAATCCTGATCTCAACAAGGTTAGCCTTTATTTGGGATAGAAAAGACATCAAAGTTCAACTCCCCTGGGGGCAGCTAGGTGACTTAGGGCATCAGAGCATCAGAGCATCAGCCTGGAGATGGGAGGTCCTAGGTTCAAATCTGGCAGCAGAAGCTTCCTAGCTGTGTGACCCTGGGCAAGTCACTTACCCTAATTGCTTGCCTTTATTGCTCTTCTGCCTTGGAACCAATTTTAAGAGAGAAGGCAAAGATTTTTAAAAAAAAAGTTCAGCTACTGGATGCAGGGAAAGGTTGGTAATGTATTTGGCAAGGCTTCGGGGTCTTAAGTTACATCAGGTCACTATACCTGAGCTCTAGAGACATAGAAGTCTCTTAGAGTCATTGAGTCATAGTCATAGAGATATTGAGGAGATGACTCAATCAGGCTTGTCAGATGGAGCCTAAGGGGAGGGCACCCCATGGGCATGCCTCTATGGAAATGAATGTACACATTTTTGTTTTCTTTTCTCTTTGTTTTTTGGGGTTTTTTAAAAGTTGTTCTCCAAAAAAAATCCTCACCTCCTGTCTTAGAATCAATTCTGTGTATGGGTTCCAAGGCAGAAGAATGGTAAGGGCTAGGCAATGGAGGTTGAGTGACTTGTCCAGGGTCACACAGCTAGGTAGTATCTGATATCAGATTTGAACCCATTTAGGGGATTTGGTCTGTTTGTGCCTCCAAGTTGGTGTCTGGGTCACTGCTCATATTTGTTTCTGCATGTGGAGCTGTATAAATAGGTCTATGAACATATTGGAATATATCTGTATGGAAGTGTATCTGTGGATGTGTTTATGTAGGAGGATTGTGTGTCTGCACGTGTATGAACATCTCTGAATATGTGTGTCTCAGTTGATGCCATGAGTGTCTGAGTCTATGGAGTGTCTGGTCTACGGAGATCTCCATATGTGCCCATCTGTGTGAATGTAGCTGGGGATGTCACGTATGTGTGTGTGCCTCCATATGGGACACGTGCTTTAATAAATATAAACACATCCTCACACCTATACAGCAAAGACTCATAAAAGGGCTCGAGACATTGCAGAGATGGGGAGCACTTGGTTCAAAGAATGCTCTGGACTTATTACATGCTTTATTGACTTGAATTAATCATCATAGCTGACATGAATGTTCAATGATTTGATCCTCATAATGGTCCTGTAAAGTAGGAATTAAATCTTGTGGGGGCAGTGGATAGAATATTAGACCAGAAAGACCTGAGTTTGAATCCTCCCTTTGATGCTTATGAGCTGTGTGACTCTGGGAAAGTTACTGAACCATTCTAAGCCTTGGTTTCCTCATCTCTAAAATGGGACTAATAATAGCTCCTACATCACAGGATTGTTGTGAGACTAAGTTGAGAAAATACATGTAAAGTCCTTTATAAACTTTAAAGCAGGACACAGGGGGTCCCCAAAGTCTTAGTGCAGTAAGGTATCTGGGTGGCATAGTGCTGAGAGCTGACCTCAGAATTATGGGGACAAGTTAAAATCCTGCCTCGGGCACTTATTAAATGAGTGACTCCTGACCAAGCTTCTCTTAGCCTCAGTATTCTCATCTGTAAACTGGGGGTAATGATAGCTCCCACACACAGGATTGTTGTAAAGATCAAATTCAATAGCATAAAGTGTTTTACAAACTTCGAAGTTCTGTGTCAATTTCAGTTATAATCCCCATTCTATAGATAGGAAAACTGAGATTTAGATGTGTTTGGTCATTTCAGTCATTTCTGATTCTTTGTGACCCTATTTGGAATTTTCTTGGCAAAGATACTGGAATGGCTTGCCATTTCCTTCTCCAGCTCATTTTACAGATGAGAAGACTGAGGCAAACAAGGTTAATTGACTTGCCTAGGATCACTCAATTAGTAAGTATCTGGAGCTGGATTTGAACTCAAATCTTCCTGACTCCAAGCCTGGTGCTCTATCTAATGGGCCATCAGTATTCAAATCCAAGTCCTTCTTGTCTCCAAGTCAAGAATTCTTTCCATTTCACTTTGGTCTCAATGAAAAGAACAAAAAACCTAGCCCAGGGAACACTAGGTTGGGGGAAGGAAATGCTCTGAACCCGGCCAGTCCTCTTTCTCCATCCCCCTTCCTACATCTTCAGACCATGAATTCTCTGTCCACAGGTATCCTGACCTTGGCCTTCCTGCTGACCATTACCAATTGCCATGGCTACTCTGATCTTCTTGCCAAGTGCTTCCAGGATCCTGAGTATGAAGCCATTCTGAAAATTGCTCAGGAGGGGCTTGGAAACTCTGCCATTCGAAAACATATTGTGGTGGTGGGAGCTGGGATGTCTGGGTTGATAGCAGCCAAGACCCTGCAAGATGCTGGACAC
>NC_058132.1:71182123-71215410 GCF_016433145.1 Gracilinanus agilis
AGGAAGGAAGGAAGGAAGGAAGGAAGGAAGGAAGGAAGGAAGGAAGGAAGGAAGGAAGGAAGGAAGGAAGGAAGGAAGGAAGAGAAAAAAGAAAATGGAGCAGGGGCAAAGACTTTTTCTTCTAAATTCAAGTTTATCTAGGTCTTTCTTTATTCAAGCCTCTCTTCTTCAATACTCTCCTTCAAGGTCAAGATCTTTCTGCCTTCCCAAATGAAGGAATTGAACATCTAGGCGGTGCAGTGGATAGAGTTCTAGATATGGAATCAGGAAGACACAGATTCATATCCAGCCTCAGCTACTTACTTGCTGTATGACACTGGGCAAGTCACTTAACTCTGCCAAAAAAACGAAGAAGCTGAGGTCCCAAAAGGAAAAGAACTTGCCTAACTCAGCATAGAACCAGGGCATGAGCCCAAGGCCCTTGATTCCCAGGACAATGCTTTCCCCTGCACCATATCTCACCATGTTCTATCTTTCTAGTAGAATGTATGCTCCTTAAGGGCAAAGAATGTCTTACTTTGTATTTATACTTTTTGTATTTGTTTTTATGCTTAGCATGTATAGAAGGCATTTAATAAATGCCTTGTTGGATAATTGATTAGATTCTTCATGCTGACATTGAGGGAAAGAGGGCCAAAGGAAATAGCCCCCACTCCCCACTCTGCGCTTTCTTTCTCCATTCTTTTGTGCTTTCAAAGGGGACTGCTAGATACAGAAGAGTTCCTTCCTCCCTACAATACTGTTGTTCAGTCTTTGAGTGACTTACCTTCCCCTCAAGCCAAAGAAGATGGGAGGGTGAGAAAATATGCTGGAAGAAAGTCAAGACTTGACTTAACGATGGGCTCTTCTTGAACCTAGGTGACAGTTTTGGAAACCAGAGACAAAATTGGGGGAAGAGTGGCAACATTTCGGAGCCCAGAGCGGAACTGGTACATTGAATTGGGTGCTATGAGGTTACCAGCTACCCACAGGTAAGAACTGGGGCAGGGGAAGAAACTGAATCTAAGGCACATCTAGGAAACTGTTAGATCCCAGAAGTCTTAAGCCATAGGAGTCACAGAGTCATGTGTTTAATTTGCCAGTGTGGCAGGTGAGATTCCTGACCACAAACATCATGGAAGTCAGGGGATGTGACATATGGGGACTGAGGTGAAACCTTGGGCCAGTTGAAGGATCCTGGGAGAGGGTTTAGACTGAACTTGAACAGCCAGCTCTCTCTGCCATTCCTTTGAGCTTGTGAAAGGATCCCTCTCTCTCAGCCATCCCAGCTTATCTATGTAAGTCATCTTTGGTAAGTAGCATGGGAATCTGGGAACTCAGTTTCTTGGACTCTGGTCCCTTCCTGAACTCAAGCCCATTCCTTGGCTGGCCTTAATTTGTCTGGCCTGACCTTGTGGGTAGCTGGGCCCCCTTACCCCTGCTTGTAAAATGGACCAGGACCCATGGAGAATCTAGGACTGATGGAGCAGAAGTAACTTGGCTGGTGTCTTCCTTTAAGTTAGCAAGCCTGGAAACCTGATTTCTCTCTTTCTTTCTCCTTACTAATAAATAATTATGACTTAATATAAAGTCTCCAAGATTAATTTTTATTCATAACAGGAGAATGGCAGGTTCTAACTTGGACAGTTGTCCCCAGTAATGAACTTTTCAAAGTCCTGTCAAATACACACTAGGAAACAGATAGAACAGAGTATCCTAACTTGAGGAAGGAGAAAACTAGTGTTCAGAGATGTCAAGCTACTCAAGGTCCCACAGCTAATTTAATGGCAGAACCATTGCAAAATATCATGGTCTCATATCTCCAAGTCCTTCCTGCTTGCTCAGGATTGTCACCAGGGTCTGGCCAGAAGGCAAGCCATACCAAGTAGTCAGAATTTATTTTTGAAAGTGAGTGGAGTTGAGCAAGGCCTCTGAAAGAAAGAGGAAAAAACCTGGAAATCCTAAAATGAAGAGGAGGAATAAAAAATAAAGAAGGGACAACAAAGAGGGATGAGGAGAAGGGTTAGAGAGAGTTGGTGAGGACAGCAACACAGGGATGGAGGTGATATAGAAAACTGGTGAAGAAACTAGCAAAGGGAGATTTGTGTTGTAAACCCACATTGGAGAGGAACAAGCCACTCTCTTCTATAGCTTGGTATGGTGGGAAAATAATCAAAAGATATGAATTTGGGTAGCTCAGTGGATTGAGAACCAGGCCTAGAGATGGGAGGTCCTAGGTTCAAATCTGGTCTCAGGCACTTCCCAGCTGTGTGACCCTGGGCAAGTCACTTGACCCCCATTGCCTACCCTTACCATTTTTCTGCCTTGGAGCCAATACACAGTATTGACTCCAAGACAGAAGGTAAGGGTTTAAAAAATATATATCTGAATGTGCCAGTTTACTAGCTGTGTGACTTTGAACAAGTTACTTAGCCTCTTTGAGCTATGTTATTCTGATCATTAAGCAATTAGGTGGTACCATAGAAAAATTCTTGGACTTAGAGTCAGGAAGACTTTAATTCAAATTTGGCTTTAGATACTTGCTAGCTATGTGACTCTTGGCAAGTCACTGTCTGTTTCGGTTTCCTCAATTATAAAATGGGGATAATAATAGTAACCACTTCCCAAATTCATGGATCAAATGAGATAATATTTGTAAAACATTTAGCACTGTGCCTGGCACAAAGAAGGAAATGCTAGTTTCCTCCTTTTCTTCCATCATTAAAATATCTCACTTAATTCAAAAGAGTTGTAAGGAAAATCCTGAGTAGATAGTCAAGTGATACAAAATGTCAGCTGTACTTGGAATCTTTGAACATGGATAAGAGGACCTTATTCAGCCTAAAACACTCTTCCCTCATTTTATGAGTGAGGATATTGAGGTTCCCAGAGGGAAAGTGACTCACTATTTATCCAGGGAATTATTAAGTGGAAGACACTGGACCACAAATTCAGTTTAGAAGTTTTCAGGACCAAGGAGAGTTATACCTGCAGAGTATAATGGGGGACAGCTAGGTGGCGCCATAGTGCATAGAGTGCTGAGCTTGGTGTCAGGAAGACTCATCTTCCCAAGTTCAAATCTGGTATCAGACTTTTACATGTTGTGTGACCCTGGGCAAGTCATTTAACTCTATTTTCTTAGGTTTCCTTGTCTATAAAATGAGCTGTGGAAAGAAATGGCAAGCCACTTCAGTATCTTTACCAAGAAAATCCCAAAAGAGGTCACAGAGTCAGACACAACTGAACAACAGTTGTTTATAATTAGGTGACTAAGTTGGAAATCTAGTTCTTCTGTTCTGTAACAATGAGCAGGAGACCTCTCTGGGTCTTAGTTTTTGTCATCTGTAATATAAAATGGTTATGGCCTCTAATTTCCATCCTTTCCAGCTCTAAATCTATGATCCATATAGAAGATGTTTGAAAAGTACTCAGCAAACTTTAAAGTGCTAGCTATTTTAAAATTTATTATTATAATATGTTCTATATATTGTTATTTAAAAGACTAGCTATTATTGTTGTTATAACCCCTCTCTACTATAATTTACATGGGATATACTATTTTCCATCTTTGCTCAAACTATAAACTAATAGAAATTATAGCTTCCGACCCTATTTCCCTTCACCACCTCTTATCTTCCCCCTTCACTTACACAATGAATCCATCCCCACCAAATCCAATGATGTAGCTCAGGGGAGAGTGAAAGAACTCTGGATAGATACCAGGAGAAGATGATTCCAAGCTCCAATTCTGCCACCAGCTTGTTGAGTGGTCTTGAGTTAATTCTTTTTCTTTTCCCCAGTTTCCTCCTCTGTACAATGAAGGGGGTTGAGATTAAGGTCTTTTCCACCTCAAGAAGCTATAAGCGAATGGTACATTTCCTTAAAGTATGCATCCAGAAGAGAAAAGAAATCTATTCTGATCCAATATGTTTTCCCTCTATTCCTCTGAATGACCTCAGAATTTCTAAAGACTGATTAAAGAAGGAAATAAGCATTTATATAGCATTTACTTTGTGTTAGGCAGGGCTGCTAAACACTTTACAAGTATTATCTCATTTGATCTTCACAACCACCCTAGGAGGTACGTATTGTGAATATCCCCATTTTACAGATGAGAAAGTGACTTGCCCAGGATCACACAGCTAATAAATAAATGTGTGAGCATGGATTTGAACTCAGGTCTTCCTAAATCAAAGTCTAGCATTCTAACCACCACAGCATCTAGCTGCCTCAATTATTCAAGAAAGGATAGCAACTATTGCTCTTTCCTTGACAACAAAACAAGGTAAAATTGGCTGAAATAACAACAGGAAGAAGCAAAGACTGTACTTCAAGAAGTACCTATTGATGAGAACTCTCTGAAGGTGGAAGGGAATGTAGTTTTGGAATTCCCTTCTGGGGAAATCTCTACCATGACTGGGCCACAGGAGGTGACCAGACCAATGTGACCAATGGCATTCTTTTCTTTCGGTGTCCTAGGCTGGTCCGACTCTATGTGAAGAAGATGGGTCTGAAAATGAACACCTTTATCCAGTCTAGTAACAATACCTGGTATTACATCAATGGGCGCCGGCATAGGACCTCAGATGTGCGGGCCAACCCCAACATTCTGGGCTACCCTGTGAGCCCTAAGGAGTCAGGCAAGATGCCCGATGAACTCTTCCAAGAGGCAATTTCTAAGGTGACCAATAAACCCTTAATTCAGCCACTTTCTTCCCCTACACCTCACCAATCAGATAATAGATCCTTTGGCAAGCCCTTGTCTAACAGCCTCGGAGTCTGACCAACCCAGCCTGAGTCAAATTCTCTGGAGCCTCTGCTTATTCCTGTTTTCTCATTGGGCTTTATCTCCAGGTCAGGAAGGGACAGCTGGGAGCTTAGAAGCATTTGTGCCCCATGCCTCACCAATGTCTCCACTCCAGCACTCCTAGCCTTTTCCTGTGATAATCCCTTCTCAGAGAATGAGTGGCTCTAACCAAAGGACACATGTGTCTCCAGAAGTCTCTTAAGGAAGAAGTCCCTTGCTAAAATTTCAGGTTTTATAGCAAATGGGTATGCCCAAGAATTGTGATACCCTGAATTCTGTGCCCAGAAATATAGCTAGAACTGGTCCAATCCTCTTCTAACTCTTCTACTCTCCCTTAGCCCCAAAGCAGGCCCTCAGACTATTTCCTCCATCAGCCATCCCCTCCTTCTCATTCATCTCTTCCATGCCCTCTCTCTTTTGGCAAGAAGAGTGCAGAGGGGAGGTGTTCAGGCCAAAGGCAACAATAAACCCCAGGTGCCTTGTCTGCTCCTCCATTAACCCATGATCTTTCCTTTCCCTCTAGGTGGTACAAGAGCTGAATCACACCAACTGTAGCCATATACTATCTAAGTATGACACCTTCTCCACCAAGGTAATGGTTCCATGAGATGGAGGAGGGGAAGGGGATTGTCCACCTAGTTCAGCTCCACATTCCCATCCCTTTCCCTAATTGTGCCTACTTTCTCCTCCCTCACCCCTCTGCCCACTGTGTTCCTCACTCAGGCCTACCTGATAAAGGAGGGGAAACTGAGCAAGGGAGCTGTCCAGATGATTGGGGATATCATGAATGAAGATGCCGGCTACTACAAATCTCTGTTGGAGTCCCTGAGGAGTGATGAAATCTTCTCTCATCCAGATGGGTGAGGCAGAACATGAACATGAAGCCCATTGGGAGAATTGGGGAAGGGACAACCATTGCTGCAATGGCAGGAATTTCTGAGCCTGAAAAATGCCTATTACATGCCAGACATGGTGCTAATTGCTTTACAAATCATATCCCATTTGGTTCACACATCAAGCTTAGGGAGAAGAGGCAGGAGAAAACAAGAGGCTCTCTCTCTGCCCATAACCAGTAGAATTCCTCAAGAGGAGCAAAGAGATCTTGGGGGGGGGGCAACAGCAAGAAAGTTATATATAAGGGTATCAAAGCAGTTTGAGCAAAGCATCATAGGAATTCCTAAAGAAAAAGGTCATTATAGAACAAGGAAATGTGGAAAGTTTCATAGAGAAGGTAGCGTTTTAATTCAAAGGATAGGTAAGAGAAGAGAAGAAAGGGAGGATATTCTAAGCATGTAGACAGCAGGAACAAGGAAACAACAATGGAAAAGTGGAAGGTATATTTGGGAACATAATTCTCTTGTTTGCTTTTTGTTTTTTCTTAATTCAAGTTTTATTTAGGGATTCTTGAAGGGAATGGCAACGAAACTTGATTTCCTTTTTTGGCCATTGTTAAAGTAGGTAAAGGAGTTGGAGGAAATAATGCTCCCAGGCTTCCTGCTGTCCCTCTACTTTATCCTGGAGATGAAGCCTCATGGGAAAGTAGGAAGGAACAGAGGTTCCAGAGATCCAAACTAGGTCTAGCATTGAATTAAATCTGGAAAGCACCAGGAGTGTACTCAGCAAAATAGGTGTCCTGATGACCACCTGCAGAGTGAGCAATTACTTCCCCTTTTTCATAGGCATTAAGTATGAGATGATGTAGCTGGGGCTACCTGGCAATTAAAACAGAGCCAGGTTGTGACTAGCCTTGAATGCCAGGATAAGGAATGGCAGTTGGGAGCCCTGAAGTGTAACAGAAGAATGGCATGTCCAAATCTAGGCACAAAAAATCTACTCTGTCAGTAGTATGAAGAATGACTTGGAGAAGCAAAGGGTAGAGGAGGGAACAAATTTAAGAATCTATTGACATAGTTCAGGTAAATGGTGATATGGGCTCATTTTAGGTATGACTATAGAGAAGAGGGGGGATACATATGTGAGAGCTGTCACAGAACTGTTCCAAGCTGACTTCCCCTTGAGACTCCTGAGATCAGAAGTTCACAAGATCTAGACTAGAAGGAACCTCAGAAGCCAAGAGTCAAACCTCCTCATCTTCTAAAGGAAGAAATTGGGTCCCAGGAATTAAGTAGCCTTCCCAAGGTCACATTGATGGAAAGTAGAAGTCAGGATTTGAACCTCTGATCTAAGGAGTCCTTAACCTTTTCCATGTCATGTCATGGACTCTTATGGCAATTTAGTGATGCTTATGGACTCCTTCTCAGAACAATGTTTTTAAGTGCACAAAAGATATAGAATTACAAAGGAAATTAATTATAATAAAATACATCTATCAAAATATTTTTATATACAGTGAATTAAGAGTTACGATGAGTTAAAAGCCCCTATTCTAATTGTTGAACAGGTCCTCCCCTCCCAGGAGACATTTGCCTTTTTAAAGTCAGGCCTGCCAAGAGCAAGGCTTCACACCAAGAAACACTCATGAATGGTGGAATTTTAGGCACTTCGAGAGGCAAATAGGGTGATACTTAGGAAAATCAGAGGGTCCTATAGGAACATCTCATAAACTGCCACATCCTTTTCTCTCTAGAGAGCTGAGAAGCTCACTTCCCTTCTCCTTTTTGTCTCCCTGGACAGCTTTGATGAAATCACTGGAGGCTTTGATCAGCTTCCCAAAGCCCTGTACAACTCCTTGAAGCCTGGCACCGTCCGATTCCGCTCCACAGTAGAGAAGGTAGAGAGGGACGGAGATGTGGTCAGGATTACCTACCGGACAGAAAGACCCTTCTCAGTTCTAGCCACCGTTACAGGTGACTTTGCCATAATCTCATCAACAGCCAAAGCCACACGCCTTATCAAGTTTGAGCCCCCACTTTCCCTGGCTAAGCAAGATGCCCTCCGCTCCATCCACTACACCAGCGCCACCAAGGTGGCCCTGGTCTGCAAGAAGCCCTTCTGGGAACAAGATAACATCAAAGGGGGGGCCAGCATCACAGACTTGCCCACCAGATTTGTCTACTACCCCAGTCATGACTTCCCCGGCAACATAGGCGTCCTTCTGGCCTCCTATACCGTGGGGGATGACTCCACCTTTCTTGCTGGCATGAAACACGAGAAGGTGGTGGACATGGTGCTGGGTGACTTGGCAACCATCCACCAGAGACCCAAGAAGGAGCTGCAGCAACTGTGCCAGACATCCGTGGTAAAACGTTGGACCCTGGACCCATTCACCCTGGGGGCATTTGCAGAGACCACCCCTTACCAGTTTGTGGACTATTCGGGGCCACTCTTCGAGCCCGAGGGCCAAATTTACTTTGCCGGAGAGCATACTTGCCAGCCACATGGCTGGATTGATTCAGCCATCAAATCTGGGATCCGGGTGTGCAAGAACATACAGAACATCATCGATTCTATGTCTGAAGCTCACAAAGACACTGATCTTTACCAAGATATCGTCGATGACTATGATGAGGAGGATAGCTACGACGCTGAGATGGCTCTGAATGAGGGATCGTCTTTATTTCTGGAAAGCAAAGGAAAGTCGCAGAAGGTCTGCTCATCAAAGAGCAGTCATTAAAGATGGGAGGATGGAAAGAGGTAGAAATGAGAGGTGGCAAGCAGGTGAGATGGACTGGCGTAGAAAGAAGATAAATCCAGTGAGCTATGATTTCTAAAGTAACTCTTATGGGCAATGTTGGATGCTAAGAAATTAAGCAGTAAAGTCTAATCACAGAATCAGAATAATTTGAAAGGAACTTCAGAATCTGTCTGTGACCCGTACCTCATCAAAAAAGTCCTTCTCGATTCTCCCACCAGGAGAGAGGGCTTAGCCTCTCATTGTTAGCCTCTGGGCACTGGGTTCGAGGGCAAGGCAGAGCAAAAGCTTGACTCTGGCATAATTCAGGGATAAAGGATCTGGGTGTGAGGAGTGGGTGAATCAGAGAGAACAGTCCTAGTGGTCCTGAAAGTGAATGTTTGAAATGTGGCTGCTGCAGCAGGTCTATAGCTTAGGGACAAACATCTTTCCTAATACATGTTCTGCCTAACAGATGTAGGCTGAAAGCTAGAAGGGTGCTACTTTGGGTGACTTCAGGGCAGAGAAACAGGGTAAGAGATGGTAAAGTCCTTTGCCAGGGGAAACAACCACAGGCACGGGATTTGAGTCCATCTGGCCATTTGCTTCGCCAAATCAGCAGGGAAAAAAAATCCACTATTTCATTAAATAGCAAATATACTAAACTGGAAAATATATTTTCTGGCAACTGAATAAATAATATTTCTTGCGTATATGTGCAATGTTATTTTTTCCAAATGTACACAGCTGCTGATGTGATCAAAATATAAATTCATTTAAAAGTGTCACTGACTTCAATTTTCAACAAGCATTTATTAAGCACCTACTATATGCCAAGCACATCGTGTGTGGATGTGTGGAGGAATGGAGGAGTGATACAAAGGCAAAAATGCAGCCATTTCTTCCCTCAAATAAATAACATTCTAACAGAAGAAACAAATATACATATAAACAAAATATTCACACAGCAAGAACATATTTATTTCTGAGGCAAGAAGAATGGGGTGGTCAGAAAAGACATCATGTAGGAGACAGCATTTGAATTGAGCCCCAAAGGGAGGTAGGAGTTCTAGGGGGAAGAGGTGAGGAGTGAGTGCCATCCAGGCATGGGGGCCAGACTATGCAGAGGTAAAATTTAGAGTAGCTTCCAGTCATCTAAATGTTCTTGATCTATGTGGGGTATATGAAGTATTTAGAGAAGACTAGTACCTCTGGCATGAGAGCTCACCAAACCCTTTTCACTGCTGCTTTCCTTCTTTGGTATCTACCTGATACTCAGTTGTCACCTGTGGCTCCAAAAAGCTTTAGTATGGGCAGCAGTCATACCTGGGTAAACCATCTTGGCAGGGGGGCTAAATCAGGTTTAGGGTAACTAACAGGTCTCAAATCCATCAGTGAGTCAGGGAAATGTCTACCCCAGGCACAGGCAGATGGGAACAATTTGTTCCAATGGATATGAAGGCAGAGGAAGTAGGCACTGTGGAGCACTAAGAGTTTGTTTTAGCAGAAGCCAAGGTCATCCACTGCAACCCAAGTCATCACAAGTCATCTTGACTTGGGGGCAGGAGATCCTGAGTTCACATCTAACTTCAACATTTCCTAGCTGTGTGACCATGGGCAAGTCACTTAACCCCAATTGCCTAGCCTTTACAGCTCTTTTGCCTTGGAATCAATATTCAGTGACATTTCTAAGACAGAAGATAAAGGTTTTTTTTTAAAAAAGGGTAGTTTTAGGAATCTCTCTAAAGATATACCTGTTGTTTTCATAAATCATTTGATGGATAAAATGATCATTAAGGCAGGTTAAGAAATTATTATCATTTGGGACAGCGAGTTGGTTCAGTGGATTGAAAGCCAGACCTAGAGATGGGAAGCCCTGATTTCACATCTGGTCTCAGACACTCCCTAGCTGTGTGATCCTACTAGGCAAGTCACTTAACCCCCATTGCCTAGCCTTTACTGCTCTTCTGCCTTAGAACCAATATTTAGTATTGACTCTAAGACAGTAAGCAGGGATATCAGAGAGAGAGAGATAGACACACACCCACACAGAAAAAGAGACAGAGACAGAGAGACAGAGACAGAAGCAGAGACAGAGACAGAGAGACACAGAGAGAGAGAGAGACACAGAGACACAGAAAGAGATAGAAACAGAGACAGGAGGCGGGGGAAAGGGTGAGAAGGGAGTAGGTAGAGAGAAGCCAGTAACTTTGTGCAATTCAGCCTCATTTAAATCCAATTTATGTGCAAGTCATAAGGCATTATCCATATCATTTATTCTTTTACTCATCTTATTATTTAATTCCTACCTCAAAAGTCTTATGGGCAAGTGACAAAGCAGCAGATGCAGTTACACAAGGAGTGGTAATCAAGGCAGCCCAAGTCATCTTCTTACTGGAGGCAACAATGGAATTTAATAGTCCCTGGGTGTCGGAGCATCCTTTTTTAAGGACCATACTACTCACCTCCCAGAAGGGGCTAGAAAAGTTGCCTGAAAAAAGTCATCTGCTTGAAACTATCTGCCTCACTTGACCCTGGCCTGCTTACCTTGGCAGGCAGGGATCCTACCATATGGTCAAAACACAAAAAAATGTACGAAAACTTTTTCGAAGATGATTCCATTCACCATTGGTACATGGAATATGTTAAAGACACTCTCTTTGGGCTCCAAGATCTATAAGCTGGCCTGACAAACTGGCCCTAGATCCTCAGGTAGTAGATGGTTCTGAGGCTTGTTTGTTTTAAATTCAGGGAAATGTCTAGCAGACTCCCTATGGACACGTGGCGACTTTGAGACTACATTTCCCAGGATCCCTATGGGGCAATTTAAATTCGGAGGAGGGCCTAGAGAGAGGCTCTTTCTGGGTTTTGCAGAGTGGCTGGATGGTGTACCAGAGGGACAAGATGGGCTCCGGCGGTAAGATTAAAAGATAGGCAAGGTTGTATATATATATATATATATTACCAACATGGCCATGGCTTTAATTAAACTACTAATTTCTATTATATCAGTCTTTATCATTTTTAATCGTAACAGGCTGGGTGATGGATAAGGCTGCCAGTGTGATCACCAAGATGTGCTGGTAACCACCAGGGCTTATGGATGTTTAGCTTAGCCAAGCCCTCGCCCCTTTAACAATGCCCAAGCCAAGTATCAAGTGAGGAGCTGTATGTATGTTCAACAGCTCCTCTAGCTCCTTGGCTTGGGGTTGGGTTTGATGATAAAGGTTGGTTATGGGCTGGTTGTA
Organism: Gracilinanus agilis; assembly: GCF_016433145.1. Taxonomy (NCBI): domain Eukaryota; kingdom Metazoa; phylum Chordata; class Mammalia; order Didelphimorphia; family Didelphidae; genus Gracilinanus; species Gracilinanus agilis. Next base: position 71,193,729 of record NC_058132.1, read on the forward strand.
GATGTGTTGAATGGATAACGCTATTCTGACTGCGGTGCTGATAAATCCCTTTCCCCTATAGCTGTAGATATTTACTAGCCTGGGAAAGAATTCCAATCTTCACTTGAATCAAGTTAAAAAAGGGTTTATTGCTTTAACTCAAAGGGGTAAAAAACAGGATAAGGAAAGAAGTGCTGGGGAAATGCTATGCTATGTCTATTGAAACTAAAGTAATCTAAATCTAATAACACTAGGCTGATATTTGGCTGGAGACTCTTCCCCTTTCACAGTCCCTGGTCCAACCCAGCTGTGGTCTAAACCAAAGAAAGAGAGGGATAGTGATGTTCTTCTTGGCAGCTGTGCTGTTGTTATCTCTCAGCTCAATTTAGTGACAAGGTAAATGAAACTTCCTGAGGTAATGAGGTATGGATGCTGGATTAGCAGGTCTATGCCCTACCCACCCTTCACCACCCTCTCCCAAAGTTCGCTTTTCAAAACTGAGACCCTGGGTGGCTGCGCCCCTGGGCTTTTATAGAGGTGGTCCTGTCTTTTGCCCTTGGCTCAAGCCACCTGAGTAAATTCCAAGTTCTGTAACCGATGATCCTGTCACTCAAGCTGTTATCCATCTTTTCCCAAAAGTTCCTTGTTACAAATATAGGTATGTTAGTAGACAACCTGAAATCCAGTAGACCTAAAAGATGAAGAGCTCTTATTGCAAGAGAACATAGCAGGTATTGTATACAAATGGCAGCCCTGAATGAAACAAGGCTGACAAATGAAGGCAAGCTTATGGAAGTTGGAGCTGCATATCCATTTCTTCTGGAGTGGTTGCTGAGAAGAAGAGTACCAGGAAGCTGAAGTAGGTTTCATAATCAAATCTAATTTAGTCAACAAGCTTTTTACCTCCCAAAAGTTGTGAATGACAGACTCATGACAATGCAATTGCCAGTTGCAGGAAAGTGCCAAGCCACCATCATCAATACATATGTTCCCACCATGATGAACTCTGATGAAGTCAAAGAAAATTTTTATGGAGGTCTAGAGACCCTCACCAACAGTGTGTCAAAAGAGGATTAGCTTGTATTCTGGGTGATTTTAATGCCAGAGTATACACAGACTATCAGACATGGCAGGGAATCCTTGGGAGGAATGGCATCAGAAAAAGTAACAGCAATGGTCACTTACTACTGAAGACTTGTGCATCTCCTGACCTTTTCATCACCAACACTGTCTTCCATTTACCTAAATGCAATAAAACTTTGTGGATGCACCCTTGAAGCAAACATTGGTATTTAATAGGCTATGTCATTTTAAGGAGAAGAGACAGGTTAGATGAAATGTGGCACAGAGTGCTGGACTGATCATAGACATCCTCTCTGAGCTAAACATTGGCTTTCAGAAAAATCAGTGGCCCCAAGTCAAAACAACTACCAAAAGACTTACTGTCAACACTAGAGTGCCTCTCAGTGTGCAGTTTGTTGCTGACTTGGAGGGAAAGCTAAGCTATTGCATAGTTGGCAAAAATGGAGCAGAAAAGGAATGGGCTACTTTCCAAGATTTGCTATACAGTGCCATATTTGCTCATCTAGGGCAGAATACTTACAAACATCAGATTTAGTTTGATGAAAATTATAGGGAAATTCAGAAGCTACTAAATGAAAAATGGAAACTTCACAGGGTTTACCAGCAGGATAGTTCATCCATCTTTAAGAAGGTAGCATTCAACTCCATCAAAAGTAAGGGGCAACAGGAGGTCCTAGGTTCAAATCTGACCTCATACATGTCCTAGCTGTGCAATCCTGGGTAAGTCACTTAACCCCCATTGCCTAGCCCTTACCACTCTTCTACCTTGGAACTGATATGCAGTATTAATTCTAAGATGGGAGGTAAGGGTTTAAAAAAAAGTAAAGTACAAAACGTGGAGTGATGAAGGATTTTTGGTTCCATTAGCAGGCAAATGAAATTCAGTATTACACTGATAGTAACAACTTGAAGTGCTTTTATGATTTCCAGAAGGCTACTTATGGGCCAAAGACCTACGGTGCATCTCAACTATTCAGCACTGATAGAGCCACCCTGATCAGTGATAAGGACATGATCCTAGAGAAATGGGCTGAACACTTTCATAGCATTCTCAATAGACCTTCATCAATCAGTACTAAATATACCTCAGGCTGAAAGCAGTCCCTCTCTAGCTGAACTTCCAACTGAAGAAGAGGTTTTGTGTCATCAGGCTTCTCTTGTGTGGCAAAGCATCTGATGCTATTTCCAAGGGCAAAGATTTACAAGGCAAGGGTTCCATTGTTCACACAAAAGCTGACAAGTCTTCCTGGTTATATGGCAAGAGGAGGTTAATCTCTCAAGAGATCAAGGATGCCTCCATTGTCTACCTCTATAAAGGAAAAGGGAATAGGTTGTCCTGTGACAATCCCAGCAGAGTTTCTCTCAACTATTGCTGGCAGGATTCTTCCATTTTAGTAGATTCTTTATGATTTTCTGTGTATATGATGATACCATCTGCAAAGTGATATGTTTCCTCATTATCTGTTCTAGTTCCTTCAGTTTCTTTTTCTTCCCTTAATGCTATAGCAAACATTTTTCATACAATATTGAATAATAGTGGAGATAATGGGAATCCTTGTTTCACTCTGATCTAATTGGGAAGGCTTCTACTTATCCTCATTACAGATCATGCTTGATGATGGTTTTAGACAAATGCTCTTTAACATTTTAAAAGAAAACTCCATTTATTCCAATGTATTTTAGTGTCGTTAGTAGGAATGGATGTTGTATTTTGTCGAAAGCTTTTACTGCATCTTTTGAGATAATCATATGATTTATGCTGGCTTAGCAATTGATATGATCAATTATGTTAATAATTTTCCTAATACTGAGCCATCCCTGCATTCCTAGTGTAAAATTTGTCTGATCATAGCGTATGATCCTTGGATGCCTTGCTGTATTCTCCCTGATAGTATTTTATTTAGAATTTTTACATCATTATTTAATAGGGAGATTGGTCTAAATTTTCTTTCTCTGTTTTTGTGCTTTTCTGATTTAGGTATCATCAAAATATTTGTTTCATAGAATCAATTTGTTAAAATTCCTTGACCTATTTTTCAGTTTATATAGTATTAGTATTAGAATTAGTTGTTCTTTAAATGTTTGGTAGAATTCACTTGTGAATCCATCTAGCACTGGGGATTTTTTCTTAGAGAATTCATTGATGACTATTGAACTTCCTTTTCTGTGATGGGTTTATTTAAATATTCTAATTCCTCTTCTGTTAATCTGAACAATTAATATTTTTAAAATATTCACCTAGTTCACTTAGATTGTCAGACTTATTGATATAAAATTGGGCAAAATAACTCCTAATAATAATCCTAATAATAACTCCTTTAATTTTCTCTTTGTTTGTTATATGTTCACCCTTTTCATTTCTGATACTGGTAATTTGGTTTTCTACTTTCTTTTTTTTAAAAATCAAATTAACCAGTGGTTTTTCTATTTTATTGATTCTACTCACTCACCCAGAAAACTAGATCCTTGTCTTATTTATTAGTACAATGATATTCTTACTTTGAATTTTATTAATTGCTCCTTTGATTTTTAGGATATCTAATTTGGTATTTAATTGGAGATTTAAAATTCATTCTTTTATCTAGCTTTTTTTTGGTTGCATGCCCAGTTCATTCATCTGTCCTTTCTCCATTTTGATGTAAGCATTCAGAGATATAAATTTCCCCATAAGTACTGCTTTAGCTACATCCCATAAATTTGTGTACATTGTCTCCTTGTTGACATTCTCTTTAATGAAATTATTAGTGTTTTCTATGATTCATTCTTTGACCCATTCATTCTTCAGGATAATAATATTACTTATTCTTCAATTAATTTTTAATCATTCTTTCTGAACTCTTTTGTTGAATGTAATTTTTATTGCATTATAGTCTGAAAAGGATGCATTTAATATGTCTTCCACATTTGGTTGTGAGGCTTTTATATCTATTATATAGTCAATTTTTGTGAAGGTGCCATGTACTGCTGAGGAAAAGTACATTTCTTTCAATTCCCATTTAGTTTTCCCCATATTGAACTTTTCTAAAATTCTAGTCACCTCCTTGACTTCTTTCATATTTATTTTTTGGTTGGAATTATCTAGTTTGGATAGGAAAAGTTGAAGCCTCCCACTAGTAAAATTTTACTGTTTACTTCCTTCTATAACTCATGTAACTTTTTTAGGAATTTGGATACTATGTCATCTGATGCATATATATGTTTATTATTTGTATTACTTTATAGCCTATGGTACCTTTTATCAAGATATAATTTCCTTATCTCTTTTAATTAGATCAATTTTTACTTATACTATTTCTGAGATCATGATTTCTTACTTTTTTTTAACTTTAGCTAAAGCAAAAACAGATGCTTCTCCAGCCTCTAACCTGTACTCTCTAAATGTCTTCTTGCTTTAAGTGTGTTTCTTGTAGATAGCATATTATAGATTTCTGGTTTTTAATCCGCTCGCTATTCTCTGTTTTATGGGTGAGTTCATTCATACACTTGATTATTATCTGTGTGTTTCCCTCCATCTTATCGTTCCTCCTGTTTATCCTTCTCTCTTTCTCTCTCTTGTCTCTCTCCAGTCTTTCTCTGTTCACTGTTGTTTTGCTTTTGAGTATCATCTCCTTCCATTCATTTTTCCTTTTGACTGTCCCCCACCCCTCTTTTGGGAAACAAATTGAGGTATAGAGGGAATTTGTATACTTCTCAGAAATAGTTCTAGTATCTAAATTATATAAACAACTAAATGGCATAGTGTGTGTAAAACTACCCAATACATAAGTGGTCAAACATATACACTCCTCAAAAAGAATGACAAACTATTAACAATGGAAGGATGCTCCAAATCAATAATAATAAAAGAAATTCAAATCAAAATAACTCTGAGGTTTTACCTCACATGCTAAAAATTGGCAAAGTTGACAAAAGCTTGGAATAATCTATGTTGGAAGGCTTTTGGGGAGATACACACTAGTGCATTTCTGACTAAACTATAAATCAGTACAACCAATTAGGAAAACTATTTGCAATTATGAAAATAAAATGTCTAAACTGTTCATACTCAATTGCTAAACAAGTTGTAGCATATGATTGTAATAGAATACTGCTGTGCTATAAGAAATAATGAGAAGAATGATTTCAGAAAAACCTGGAAATATCTACATGAACTGATGCAAAATGAAGTAAGCAGAGCCAATAGAACATTATACATAGTAATAGCAGCATTATAGGATGAATGTTTATTAATGACTTAATTATTCTTAGCAATACAGTGATCCAAGACAATCATTCCTCAAGAACTCAGTATGGAAAATATCATATGTCTCCAGAGAAAGAACTGATGGAGTTTGAATGCAGATTCTAGACATATTATATTTTACTTTATTTCTTCATTTTTCTTTTGTTTGTTTGAGTTATCTTTTACAAAATTACTAATATGGGAAAATGTTTTACTATTACATGTGTAAAATCTATATCAGATTGCTTGCTATCTCTGGAAGGGTATGAGGAGAGAGGATGAGAATTTGGCTTAAGCTTTACAAAATGAAGGTTAAAAATTGTTTTTTCATATAATTGAAGAAAAATAAGATTTCTTTTTTTTAAAGAACAAAACTGTCTATACTCTGACTTGTAGATTTGACTATTAGTCTTATATTTTAAGGAGGCCATTGATAAAAAGAAAAATCTCCAATTATACCCAGATTTTTATAGGAGCATTTTTTTTTCAATAGCAAAGAACTAGAAACAAAGCAAATGCCGGTCGAATAGGGAATGATTAAACAAATTGTGATACCCTAATGTAATGTAATATTACTGGGAGGAAATAAATAATGAATGTGATAAAAGCAGAAAATCGTGAAAAGATACAAATGAACAGATGGAGAGTTAAGTAAGCGAAATCAAGAAAACAACATACACAATATAAATGGAACCTCAACCTCAAAAAAAAAAATCAAAGGTGAATATTTCAAAATTACATAGAACATATCTAGCCAGAAAGAAAAGATATGAGAAGGCACCCTCAACCCATCCCTTTGCAGAGGTGAGAGGTCCATGATTGTAGTATATTGTACACACTTTCGTACTTTTCTGTGTTGATCAGTTTTGCTGATTTTTTTCCTTGTCTCTTTTTTTGTCTTTAAAAACTATTACTTGTTATGAAAATATAATTTGTGTGATAATGCATGTATAACTCAGATTGAATTGCTTGTCATCTTCTGGAGGGGGCAGGGAAGGAGAGAAGGAGACAATTTGGATCATCTAACTTTGGAAAACATGTAGAAATCTGTTCTTACATGTAATTGTTTTTAAATTTTTAATTTATTTTTTTAACCATTATTTGGTATATAGAATAACACTCTGGGAAGGGAAAGGGAAGGGATGCTGGAGGAAATTTTGGTGAACAAAAGATATTCACAAAATTTATTTTTTAAAAAGTACACAGGAGAAAACAAAAGGAAGTTCAAAAGGGGACATAAACAGGGTGATTTTGTTACTATTGTGCCAAATTTAATATTACTTTAAAAAAATAAACCATGTAACTGTTTACAGTTTTACAAATAATTCTCCCTATTGTTCCTTTTTTATACCAAAATGTTCACATCTGTTGATATTAAGTTGATAATTTAAAAAACTTTAAATTAAAAAAGAAAGAAATCAACTTCCTATTAGTCATTTTTGTTTTGTTTTGGCTCCGTGACACCGAGCATATCATTTAATTTTTCTAAATTGCAGAAAAGGGACTAACCTGTAGCTATAGAACAGGTCTCTGACCAATGGAGCTTCCTGTGTCAATGAAATCACAGGTTGGATCCCTATTCTGATCTCTCTATCTATCAATTCCAAGATTATTCTCCTTGCCAGAGAAAACAGAAACAAAATACAAATGAGTTGGGGAGCTCTTCAAGAGCAGAAACTCTCTTTTTAATTTCTTTGTATCCCCTGCACTTAGCTCAATACCTGGCTCTTAAAGAGATGGCACTTAATAAATATTTACTGACTGACTGGCTTGCTAACTGACTGAATTGAGGTTTGGATATTCTCTCCCTCACTGATGGTCATTATCCCCACTGCTCTGATCTGCAGGACAATCTCATGGAACAATCATAACACTATATTCAAGGGAGAAAGAGCTGCAACTTCAGGTGATAGCTATAGAGGTAAAATGGAACAAGAGCAACAAAGGGGAACTCTGAAATTTATTTGCTGGGAGATTTAATTAGAGTACGAGTATAACTTCTGTCTTACCTTGAAGCATGATTTATGAAAGGATTGCTTTCTCCCTTCAGGCAGAGGAATCTGTCTCTGATTCTACCCATTTTGCTGAGGATGTTTCTCTGGTTTTATTTTTCCCTTATTTCCTTGTTATTCTGTCTCCTCAGCACATTACTCTTTGATTTATGGTTCCTGCCTAGCCTGTTCTTTGAGAATTCAGTGGATGTTGACTCAGAACATGTTTGCTCATTTATTTTTTTTAAAAAACCCTTGCTTCGAATTAATACTCTGTATTGACTCCAAAGAAGAAGGGCTAGATAATGAGAGTTAAGTGACTTGTTTAGACACAGCTAGGAAGTGTCCGAGGCCAGAATTGAACCCAGGACCTCCCATCTCTAAAGCTGACTCTCTATCCACTCAGTCAACTAGCTACCCCCTTGTTTGCACATTTATGATTACCCAAAATAGTCAACAATGAACCTGAGATATCAAAGAGTTCCAAAATTGAGTAGTCATCCTCTATATGAGAACATGGATCACAAGATGTCAGAAAACTATTATTAAAATTGTATCTATATGTAATCTGGAAAAGAAAAATATAATAAATATTTTTAAAAAGAAGTACATTGTAAGTCAGCATTTGCTCAAAACCAAAGTTCGCAAGCCCCCACCAATGTGTTTCTTTTACGATATCAGCCAGAGGATATAATATTTCATAGCAAAAGACATTTATTAAACAGTACAGCAATTAAAAAGTGACAAAAAAAGATCCCCGTCCCATATTACATAGAGGTATGTTTTCCCAAAGGTCAGCATATCACCAATAAAAACAGATATATATATATGTGTGTGTGTGTGTGTGTGTGTGTGTGTGTGTGTGTGTGTATCTAGGACAACTTATATTCCTGGATTGGCATCTCAGCTGGACCATCTTCCAGCCTCTAATATCTGCTTTGTATGCATCATGTGTGCATTTTGGTATGTATGGACATACAGGTATACATTAGGGTATAAATTCTTTGAGGACAGGAATTATTTCAAATCTGTCTTGTCACAGTGCGTGGCACACAATAAGTTTTTTTTAATTTATTTTTTATTTTTAGAAAAATTTTCCATGGTTACATGATTCATGTTTTTACTTTCCCCTTCACCCCCTCAAATCTCCTCCCCCCCCATAGCTAACGTGCATTTCCACTGGTTTTAACATGTGTCATCAATCAAGACTTATTTATATATTATTGATAGTTGCATTGGTGGGGTCCTTTCAGGTCTACATCCCCAATCGTGTCCTCAACCCAAGTGTTCAAGCAGTTGTTTTTCTTCTGTGTTCCCATTCCTGTAGTTCTTCCTCTGAATGTGGGTAGTGTTCTTTTCCATAAATCCCGCAGAATTGTCCTGGGTCATTGCATTGCTGCTAGTACCAAAATCCATTACATTCAATTTTACCACAGTATATCAGTCTCTGTGTACAATGTTCTTCTGGCTCTGCTCCTTTCACTCTGCATCAGTTCCTGGAGGTCTTTCCAGTTCACATGGAATTCCTCCAGTTTATTATTCCTTTGAGCACAATAGTATTCCATCACCAACATATACCACAATTTGTTCAGCCATTCCCCAATTGAAGGGCAGACCCTCACTTTCCAAACAATTAAAACTAGATCTAAACAATTAGAAAAACATTGACTGCTCATGGGTAGGATGAACTAACATAATAAAAATTTCTGCCCAAATTAATTTACTTATTTAGTGCCATACCTATGAAACTGCCAAAAAACTTTTTTTACTGAATTAGAAAAAAACTATAACAAAGTTCATTTGGAAGAACAAAAGATCAAGAATATCAAGGGAAATAATGAAAAAAAAAAACATGAAGGAAGGAGGCCTAGCAGTACCAGATATTAAACTACACTATAAAGCAGCAGTCATCAAAACGGTATGGGTTTTTTTTCTAAGAGAAAGAAGGGAGGATCAGTGGAATAGACTTGAGATAAGTGACATCAGCAAAACAGTGTATGATAAACCCAAAGAGCCCAACTTTTGGGACAAAAATCCGCTATTTGACAAAAACTGTTGGGGAAATTGTAAAACAATATGGGAGAGATTAGGTTTAGATCAACATCTCACACCCTACACCAAGATAAATTCAGAATGGGTGAAAGACTTGAATATAAAAAAGGAAACTATAAGTAAATAAGTGAACACAGAATAGTATACTTGTCAGATCTCTGAGAAAGGAAAGATTTTAAAACCAAGCAAGAGTTATAAAAAATTACAAAATGTAAAATAAATAATTTTGATTATATTAAATTTAAAAGATTTTGTACAAACAAAACAATGCAACCTAAATCAGAAGGGAAACAACTGGGAAAAAATCTTTATAACAAAAAATTCTGACAGAGGTCTAAGTACTCAAATATACAAAGAACTAAATTGTATAAAAAAATCAAGCCATTCCCCAATTGATAAATGGTCAAGGGACATGAATAGGCAGTTTTCAGATAAAGAAATCAAAAGTTTCAATAAGCACATAAGAAAGTGTTCTAAATCTCTAATAATTAGAGAAATGCAAATCAAAGCAACTCTGAGGTATCACCTCATACCTAGCAGATTGGCTAAAATGATAGCAGGGGAGAGTAATGAATGTTGGAGAGGATGTGGCAAAATTGGGATATTAATGCACTACTGGTAGAGTTGTGAACTGATCCAATCATTCTGGATGGCAATTTGGAATTATGCCCAAAAAGCGGTAAAAGATTGCTTGCCCTTTGATCCAACCATACCATTGCTGGGTTTGTACCCCAAAGAGATCATAGGGAAAAAGACTTGTACAAAAATATTTATAGCTGTGCTCTTTGTGGTGGCAAAACACAATAAGTTTTTAATAAATGCTTGTTTGTTGATTAATTGACACTAATGCTTAAATATATTCTGTGTAAACTTTTATTTGATTTAGGATCAGAAAATTCATTTTAACTACTCTCCTACCCCTGATTACCAGTCTGGAACCCTGGAACAAGACTGAAGCGTAGCTAGGGGTATGTAGAGGCAACTGAGTCCATAGAAATCTCCTCTGGAACAACACTGAAAGGTGCTAGGTGGAACTGGCAAAACTGGGGTCCTTTGTCCTAAACAGATTACTGAATTCCATACATAGGAATTATTTGCTCTTTAAAAGTTTGTTAGACTTTCAAAGGTATGACTGGGGACAGATTTATTGACTAAACAAAGAAAAAAGATGATCATAAAAGTCAAAATGGTTTGATTAAACAAAATTAAAAATGAATTTGCATGTAAAATGTGGTTACATTTGGAGGGGGAAAAATAAAATGAAAAAATTCTTTGCAGCAAATTTTTCCAATAACAGTATAATATCCAATGACACATGTAAAACCAAGTAGAATTGTGCACTGGCTACAGAGGGGGTTGGGAGGAGTGGAGAGATAGAACGTGAATCATACAAGCATGGAAGAATATTCTAAATTAATTAAATAAAATTTTAAACAAAAAAAACCCCAGTATGATATCCAAAATATATAGGGAATCAATGCCAAAATATAAGAATAAGTCATTTCTCCAATGAAGAAATGTTTAAAGGATATAAGCAAGCAGTTCGTTAAGAAAAAAATCTTTTAAATCTTTAAAAAATATTTGATTTCATGTATGTCAATAACCAAATTAAAAAATGAAAATAAAAATTAATATACAGGGCACCTCAGTGGCCCTGTCGATTGAGAGCTAGAAATGGAAAGACTTGGGTTCAAATATGACCTCAGACACTTCCTAGTTGTTGACCCTGGGCAAGTCATTTAATCCCCATTGCCTAGCCCTTACCACTTTTTTGCCATGGAACCAATATTCTAAGACAGAAGATAAGGGTTAAAAAAAAGAATATGAATGAAATATTTACACAGAAAAGTGCAAAAGGAAGTTCTGAAGAAGACAACAACAAAGGCAATATTGGTACTACCACATTAATTTTTTTAAATGAGCTATATGTGGTATATGATAGTGATGGAATACTATTGTGTTATAAGGAATGATGAATCGATGGATTTCTATAAGGACTGGAAAGACCTACATGAACTGATGTGGAATGAAATAAGTGAACCAGGAGAACATTATACACAGTAACTGAAACATTGTGGAAGGATCAAATGTAACTGACTTTGCTACTAAAAGCAAATGTAATGATCCAGGACAATTCTGAGACATTTATAAGAAAGAATGTTATCCACAACTAGAGAAAGAACTGTGGGAGTAGAAAACCAGAAGAAGGCATATGATGTATCACTTGTTTATATGGGTATATGATTTGGGAGTTGGGTTTTAAAAGACTATTACAAAAATGAATAATATGGAAAGGGGTTTTGAGTAATAATATATGTATAACCCAGATTGAATTGCTTGTCCACTCTGGGAATGGGGAGGGAAAATGAGAGAGAGATCACATGAATCATGTAACCACAGGAAAAAAATTTTTAATAAAATAAATGTATAAAGTAAGCTATATGTAATAGATTTTGGGTTTTATATGTAGTCTTTAGAGCATGCTGAGATTTCTAACATGGAGACATCCTTCATCCTCTAGTTTGATTAGCTCTATAGCAAGAACAGTCTGCATTTCTAAAACCTGATCAGACTGAGACTCTTCCTCTTTTTTTTCCAGCCTTCTTTCCCACTGTGTCCAGAGTCTGCAGTTCACTCAAGGTCTTGAATTGGACAGAGAAAGGGAATATGTCTCCCTCTCCCTCACTTCTCCTTTTAGACCTCATTATTAAGGGTGTTTGTCTTGTTTTGTATTGTTTGTCTTCAGTTTCACATTCCAGAAGGGATCTTTCCCAGACCTGGGAGTTGGTGCCGTTGACTTTGGAAACAACATTGGAACCAGAATTCCAGGTGAGATGCTGCAGCCAACTAGCTGGGCAAGGAAATCCAGAGAAACCAGAGGGGCTGAGGCTCAAGTCCAAGGGGAATTTGGGACTTGGGACTAGGATTATATTATATAAGAACTGAGCTGGACTGATTATTTAGTTGTATTATATAGCTTTGAAATCAGTGTTTCTTTGTAAAACTTTATCTGACTCTTAGTAGTTAAATGGAGAGGGCAGCTAAATGGCACAGAGAATAGAGCATAAGGCCTGAAGTTTGGAAGATTCATCTTCATGAGTTCAACTCTGGTCTCATATATTTACTGACTGTGTGACTCTGGAAAAGTCACTTAACCCTGTTTGCCTCAGTTTCCTCAAATGTAAAATGAGCAGGAAAAGAAAATGGCAAACCATGCCATTTTTATCTTTGCCAAGAAAACCCCAAATGAACTTACAATGAAACTGAAACATGACTGAAAAACAACAAAAGTTAAATGGAACTGGGATGCAGATGACTCCCATAATTAGGTGGGCATTATTGGTGGTAACTAGAGAATATGGCAGAGATCCTAACCTCCCCCCCCCATATTTCATTAAGAATGCCTGAAAATCCTTGGGGAGACGAGAAATGTAACAGCCTTGATTTTCAGTTGGTACATGTGAGGTTTTGTCTAGAATAAAATGGGGCCATTTGCATTTTCAGAGAGATTTTCTGCTCAGAACTGTTGATTCTAGATTGGTAAATTTTAAAGCTCTAGAAATATGTAGTTGAGTTTTTCTAGTGTTTGTCCCTCACAAGTCAGTTCCATCAGTTTAATTTTACAAACTTAATTTGTTTGACTGCTTAACTGTTTAAAGACTGATGCTTCTTGTATTGTTGAATTTTAGATAAAGGCATTCTCGCAGTAAGAAGTTGTGAGGCATTTTGTTTTCCCAAAGCATAAGCAGTCCAAGATCTATTTAAATGCAAAGGAATAATATGAACATTTCTATTTAAACAGGAGCAATCAGGTGATTCCAGATTTCCGTTCTTGCTATGTTCAGAATGTAGAAGATGATATGATAATAATAACTAATATTTGTATAGTGCCACTATGTGCCAGGCACTGTGCTAAGTATTTTGAAATATTAGCTCTTTTGCTCATCACAACAAACCTGAAAGATGATATTATCATCTCCATCTTACAGTTGAAGAAGTTGAGGCAATCAGAGGTGAAGTGACTTGCCCAAGATCACCTACTAATAAGTTACTGAGGATGTATTTGAACTTAGGGCTTTTTGACTCCAGGCATAGCACTATATCCACTATACCACTGATCTTCCATAGTATGGGTACCATGCAGCATACCCAAGATAACATTTGGGATAAAAACATGGGTTGTTGCCCTAGGAAACAAGATGGATTCATTAAAGGTTCAAAGCAATTTCCCAAATTCAATTCAGTCTATTCTTCTTCTTCTATTTATTATTATTATTATTATTATTATTATTATTATTAGGCTCTTACTAGCTATGTGATCCTAGATAAGTCACTTAGCCCTGTTTGCCTCAGTTTCCTCATCTGCAAAATGAGCTGAAGAAGGAAATGGCAAGCTTGTCTCTTAGCCAAGAACACCCCAAATGGGATTATAAAGAGACAATGGTCCTAGGTGCGGATCTGACCTCAGACACTTCCCTGGGCAAGTCACCTGACCCCCATTGCCCACCCTTACCACTCTTCTACCTAGGAGCCAATACACAGAAGTTAAGGGTTTAAAAAAGAGAGAGAGAGAGAGAGAAAACGAATGTGACTGAAAAACAACTGAACAGCAACAAAAGTTATATTCCTGAGTCTAACTCATTATCTGTCCAATATAGTAGTCCAAGATTAATGGACTGAATTATTTCCTCAAAAGGATTGGCTACCCAATAGTTGTAGTTAGACCAGGGACTAGCAAACTATGGCCCAAGAACAAAATCCAGACTACCATTTGTTTCGGTATGCCAGGGAGCAGAAAATGGTTTTAACGTTTTTAAATATGATAAAATAATGTAAAAATGTCAAAATTAAACTTAGCTTTGGGATACCAAAACAGACCTTGAGCTGAGGACATAGTTCGCTAACCCATGGTTTAAACAATAAACATTTTGCATCCTCATAGCTTTTCTTGTATGGATTTCTTAGGCCAATCTCTTGAATTCTCGTGGATTTTTCTGAGAGTGCTCCATACTTTCTGGGGCTCCATATATCCTAACACAATGTCATTCGGGCAGCTAGATGATATGATAGAGAGAGAGAGCTGGGCTTGGAGTCAGGAAAACCCAAGTACAAATATAATTTCAGACACTTACTAGCTACGTGACTCAGATAAGTCACTTAACCTCTGTCTGCCTCAGTTTCCTCAACCATAAAATAGGGATAATAACAGTATCTACCTTGCAGGGTTGTTGTGAGGATTCCAAGAGATAATATTTGTGAAAAAAACAACTACCAAGTCACCTCTGTGTTTAATAAATACTTGCTAATTGGTCAATTGATTGATGGGTCAAAGTCACATCCTGACTACATCAGAGATTATAGAATCACAAATTTAGAGCTAAACGGGAAGCTAGTTCAAGTCCTTTATGAAAACTGAGACCTAGAGAGGATAAGTCATTTCCCTAAGATCCCTCAGGGAGAAAAATGGCAGACACAGGATGGGAATCGTGATCTGATTTAGACAAGCTAAACTGAACAGCTCTGGCCGCCTCTCCACTATGGCACCATGTAATAATCCTGTCTATAGAGATCTAAAGGGCTGTTGGGTGGCAACGGGATCAGGTTCACTCTGTTTAACCACAGAGAAGAGAACTAGACCAAGGCAAAGGGGAAGAAAAAGGAAATGGCGGAGGTAGATGTAAGGTCCAAGAAATGGATTGGACAAGACGAATAGTACAATATATTAGGACGACATTTTTAAATGACCAATGCGTTCCAATGTCATGTACGTGGAAAATCAAACATAATGGTGAACTCCATAATTTAATAACTATTTCTAATAGGATCATACCTAGGCATTTTAAGACTTCCTGGGTTTATTAGAGCCACTAATATCGCTATTCTTATATTTGAGGGCCATTATTAATAACCAAATAGCGTTAATGAAGCAAAGAGAAGCAGCAGTTCTCTGGCACAGATATGACTTGTTACAAGAGAGAACTCTAGACAAAGATTCGTGTGGCAGCTAATGTCTGGTGCAAAACAATGTTAACGACTCACCCTGATACTTCTCAGAGCAAGAGAGTGATTGGGTGAAGTGTTGGGAGACTTTATACCCCTTGGGGAAATGGTGCAGATTTAAAAGGTAATAAAAATTATTTTTATTTGACATATTTTTCTGCCATTACTTTTTTTTATTACCAATTGCTTATCTCTGAATTAGCCTGTGTTGAGTTCGAATCAAACAAAGTCCTACTGTGTATAATCTGGTCATTCTCCTGGCCAAGCTCCTTCCAATGCCTCTAGTTACAGGGGAGAGTCCAGCTCTGGGGAGCACTTTCTCTTAAGTCAGTGGATTCGTATGGTAGATTTAAAAAGTAATATCCAATACTCCAAGTAATATATTTTATAAGATTTATTAAATATCACTTGAAAAGTAGAGGAAAGAAAAAGACTTGAGTAAAGAGAGGCTTTCCCAGACTGTGGACGCAGGAGAAGAGAAGACAGGGGAGCACTATATAAACAATAACATAAAGATGCATGTAAATGAAAAAGGAAAAGGAATTTGGGAACAAGGAAAGAATTCTGGGAGATGGAGCCCCAGGGTTCAAGATTTTTTTCAAATTACACAGAATTATCCACTTGTCCTCCACAGGCATAGAAAGGAAAGCCAGGATTGAAGAGCCAACAGTCTACCCTGGAGTAGAAGCCAAGATCTTCTACAAGAGAGAACAGGACACCTCAGGGCAGCAGCTTACCAGGAATAGAGAAGAATCAAGACCATGACCCTCCACAAGGAGAAGAGAGACTTCAACTGATAGAGATAAGGATGGAGTAAGGATGGATCTGCTATGCAAATGCTGGGAGGTAGGAAAAGGCAGGATGAGATTGAAGAACAGCAAGTAGTCCCATCTGTCTGGAACATAGAATTCAAGTCATATATAAGAAGGATGGAAAGGGAGGTTAGAAACAGATTGTGGAGGGTCATAATACAAATATAAGGAGCTTATATTTTATCCTTGAAACAATAAGGAACCACTGAAAATTTTTCACAGGATAAGTAACAAGCAATGGGAAGAGTAATCTGGTATCTGTGTGATGGGTGAATTGGAGGACTCCAAGAACAGAAGCTGGTGGAAGGTAGGAACTGGACAACCACAACATTGGAGACTAGCAAAAGAGAGCTAATAGAGAGCCTTTGTATAAGAACTTTAAGGTTTGCAAAGCACTTTACCAAGTATTCTCTCATTTGAGCCTCACAAAAACCCTGGGAGATAGGTGCTATTGTTATACCCATTTCACAGATAAGGAAATGGGCACAGTGAGAGGGTAATTTGCCAAGAATCATACTGGTAGTGACTGAAACCGGATTTGAACCTAAGACCTTCTGACTCTAAGTCCTACATTCTCTCCATCTCTACTGGGTCACCTAGCAGAGATGGGGTATGTTCAGGGAAAAGCCAGAGTTTGGTTAGAGTACAGAAGTTCAAGGAATAGAATAGGAAGGGTTTTGGAGGCAGGCACATTTGTTAAGAGGAGGAAGGGGTAAACAGAAAAGGATAGTGTCTGCGGATGGAGAAGACTAAAGCAGGTAAGAGTCTGGGGAAAGAAGGCTATTGTTTCCTCTATCTCCTTCCCTCCATCTCTGTCTCTATTTCTGTCTCTGTCTGTCTTTCTCTCTTTATCAACCTTGGGGTTGATAAACACTGATGATTAAGAGCAATTAGCGAGGCTCCAGGGATAGGATCCTTCTAGAGAAAAAGGGTGTAACCTGGGAAATTAAATATAATGCCAAGCCAAAATTCCCAAGGGTCACCAAATCCAAGGGCTAGGCAGGATTCTAAGAGTTCATAGTAGTGGTCAAAGAGTGGGGAGGAGGCAGGAAGGAACAAGTATTTCTTTAGGACTTTCTATGTGCCAAGCATTGTGTTAAGCTCTTTAAAAATATTATCCTATTTGACCCTCATAACAACCTTGGAAAACAGGTGCTATTATTATCTCTGCCTCACAGCTGAATAAACAGAGGCAGACAGTGACTATGTGACTTGCTCAGAGCCACACAGCTTGGGTTTGGCCTAAGGCTGGATTTGAACTCGGATCTTTCTGACTTCAGGCCCAAACTATCCATTATAACACCTCGTTGACTAGAAGCAATTAGACAAAGGAAAGACACAGAAGGGAAAGCACTGGTGCGGCTTGATGGTTTTCTCTCCTAACTTCTTCATGGAGGCAGAGTCGTTTTCTGATGGGAGCATGCTAGCCATCCCCGCTCCTTGCTGCAACACAACAGCATCACCATGGACTTGGACCACTGCAGATGAAAGGCATATCCTAGAACCTGGTTCTGAATGCTGGACTGGGGGAGCAGGGGGTTGGGATTTGCTGACAAGGAGACAGGAGAGGCACTAAGGAGGGAGAGATTCTGCCAGCTAATTAGTTAGAAGGTTCTGGTTAGAATGTTGGTGAGATGGAGACTTCCCAGATCCCAACCCCTAGGGAGTTTCCATCAGTTGAATTTGCCCCATGTCAACCTGCAATCCTTCACCTCCCCACTTCTGAGACAGAGAAAGAGAGGCAAAAGAGGAGAGAGACAGAGGGAGAGGGAGAGAGAAAGAGAGAGAGGCAGAGAGAGACAGAGAGGCAGAGAGAGAAGGAGAGAAAGAGGGAGGAGAGGGGAGAGAGAGGAAGGAAAAGAGGGAGAGAGGAAAAGGAGAGAGACAGAGAGAGAAAGAGACAGATTGAGACAGAAAGAGATGGAGAGACAGAGAGTGGGGAGAGAGAGAGAGACAAAGAGAGATGGAGAGAAGGGGGAGAGAGGGGGAGGAAAAGGGGGAGATGGAGAGACAGAGAGACAGAGAAAGACAGAGAGACAGAGATATATAGAGAGAGACAGAGAGAGATAGGGAGGAAAAAAGGGTGAGGGAGAGACAGAGAGAAAGAAAGAGAGGAGTATGAGAGAGAGAAGAAAAAGGAGAGAGACAGATGGAGAGAGGGGGAAAGAGAGAGGAAAGAGGGAGAGGGAGAGACAGAGAGAGAAAGACAGAGACAGAGACACAGCGACAGAGAGATGGAGAGGAAAAGGAGAGAGAGAGAGACAGAGAGAAAAGGAGAGAGATGGAGACAGAGAGAGAGGAAAACAGGGAGAACAGAGGCAAAGAGGGAGAGAGAGAGAGAGAGAGAGAGAGAGAGAGAGAGTCAGGGCCTGGTACTAAGCATTGTGTATACAAATAATGTAAATAGATAATCTATGCTCTTGGGAATTATGGAAGCAGCTAGGTAGCAGTGGATAGAACACTGAGCCTGGAGTCAGGAAGACTCATCTTCTTGAGTCAAATCTGGCCTCAGACACTTACTAGCTGTGTAACCCTGGATAAGTCACTTAACCCTGTTTGCCTCCATTTCCTCACTTTTAAAATGAGCTGGAGAAGGAAATGGCAAACCACTCCAGATCTTTGCGAAGAAAAAACCCAAATGAGATCATGAAGAGTCAGACATGAATGAAATGACTGAATCACAACACAGGAACTGGGGGTGGGGGGGGCGGGGAATGGCATATAAAAGGGTGCTAGAAACAGAGGTGGATGGGAGGAGAATAGGAAATATTGAAAAGCTCCCTACCTAAGAACCTGAGCCTTGGAAAGAGAAGGCCCACACCTCTAAGAACTGGGGGGCTCATTCCAAGGCACCTAAGTGGTGCAATGAATAGAGCTCTGGACTTAAGGTCAGAAAGATCTGAGCCCAAATCCAGGCACTTCCTAGGTGTGCAACTCTGGGTAGCTCATTTGACTTGTTTGTCTCAGTTTTCTCAACTGTTAATTGGGGATGAGAGCATCTACCTCCCAGGGGTATTGTGAGAATCAAATGAGATAAATATTTGTAAAGTATTTAGTACAGTGCCTGCCACATTGCAGGTGCTGTATGAATGCTAGCTATTATTATTGCCTCTGGAGAGAGTCCAAGTTTCAGGGGATATAGAAGGAGAGGAAAGCCATAGCAAGTATATGGTGGGGAGGCTTGGATCCTGGCATAAGATTTAGATGTGAAAAGGGTCCTAGAGGCCATTTAGACCAATCTCTTCATTTTTAACCTGATGAAACTGAGACCCAAGCAAATTTAGTGACTTGCCCTGGTCATCCATGTAGTAAGCATTCGAACCCAGGTCCTCTGACTCTAACCAAGTGCTCTTTCCGCTTGTTTCTTGGAAATCCTTTGATTTAGCTCAAATTGATTCCCTTTCTCATTTGACATAGTAACTCTAACTCTACTCCCATTCCCATTTCCTGCTACTCTTAAAAAGCAAAATGGAGAAGCCTCCCACAATGATGAGTGAGGCAATGTGATTTAGTGGAGAGAACTGGTTTTAGAGTCAGCAGACTGGGTTTAAATCACGACTGCCACTTACTCCCTTCGTGACATGGGCAAGGCACATCATCTCTCTTGACCTCAGTTTCCCCAGCTATAAAAGGAGGTAGAGTTTAGCTATGTGGGCATTGAGGACCTTTCTCACTCTAGAGCTAGGATCCCATCTCTACTCCCTTACTGGACGGAGGGTAAAGACTGGTTCATGTAAAATGTGTACCTCCTCCTTACCTATCCCTGCCAAGTACTTGGCACAACATTTTGTATACAATAGGTGCTTAATAAAAGTTTTTCAGAGGTTGAAGGGCCATTTTCTCCATGAACCCAGGGTTTGCACTATCCATATACTCCCATATTCACGTATCTTCCATCAGAAGACTTTGGCATGCTGGTTCCCCCTGGTGGCTCCTTGCTGTCATCTACCTTCTCCAGACCTGGTCTACATATTCTAGTCTACATTCTACCTGCACATTACCCAGATTTTTTCCCTTCTAGGAATCATGGGGTGGCCAGGTGGAGCAGTGGATAGAGCACTGGGTCTAGAGTCAGAAAGACTCCTCTTCCTGAGTTCAAAGCTGGCCTCAGACACTTACTAGCTGTGCCATCCTAGACAAGTCACTTCATCCTGTTTGCCTCAGTTTCCTCATCTATAAAATGATCTGGAGAAGGAAATGGTTTGTCAGGAGAACCCCACATGGGGCCGTGAAGAGTTGGACTCAACTGAAATGCCTAAATAAGAAAGACTGGTTGACTTACAGAAGCCCAAAGGATCACACAGACCTTTTTATTTGTAAGGACTTATTTCACTTCTGAGTTTGGGGCTTCCCAGAGCCTCCCCTGCTGGTGACTCAGCAGTACTAAACTCATATATAACTGCCAGGATTAGGGCTTACAGAAATCATAATCTATTATCAGCCAAAAGAGTCTCTAAGATAACTACAAGGCTCTCGTGATGAAAATACCCTCCACAGCCAAAGAAGGAACTGAGTATAGGTCAAAGCATGCCATCTTTTACTTTATTTCCTTCATGAGATTCTTATTGTATGTGTGAAATGGTACTTGTGCTATGGCATGAGCAATAGGGAAATATGTATTACAGGAAAGTACGGGTATAACCTGCATCAGACTATTCACTGCCTTGCAGAGTGAGGGGAAAGCAGGAAGAGAAAAAATCTGAATTCGAAAAAGTCAAAAATTGTTTCTATAGGTAACTGGAGAAAAAGAATATTTTCTCACATTTATTTTGAAGTTTGTGCTCGGATCTTCTCTATAATTCTCTGAGACCAGTGCTGCCATTTCTCAGGTGAGAAAACTGAGGCAAAGAGGTAGTATCAAAAGTGGAAATAGAAAATGAGAGTCACTTGCCTTCCTTTTGTCTCAGATTCCTTACCTGTGAAATGGGTGTACCTGTCTGTTATCTCATTATTTTATCCTCACAATCACCTTGGAAAGTAGTTCTATTATTATCATCTCATGAAGATGAGTCTTCTTGACTATAACCTGGGTACTTTATGCACTGGGACACCTAGCTGCCCTTGAAGCAGAGAAAACCCAAGTTCAAATACAAGCCTCAGACACTTATTAACTTATGTGGCCCTAGACAAGTCATTTAACTCCTGTTGGCCTCAGTTTCCCCATCTGTAAAATGGGGATGATAATAATAGCACCTACCCCCACCCCAGCCCCAAGGTAGTTGTGAGAATGAAAGGAGATAATAATTGTAAAGTGCTTATCACAGGGTCTGGCGCATAGTAAACACCATATAAATGTTGTTATTATTGAGACATGTGGGCAAACTAAGATGGTGGTCCTAGAGATGCTCTGTGGACATGTAGATGGGTTCCCCCCCATCTCAAGTCTCTACTTGCTTCCATGAAACCTCCTCTTCCCACCCAGGTAAGAGTAAGCTCTTTTGCCTCAAATCTCTTCCAGTACATTGTTGGAACGTCCCCTTTTTCCAAACTGCATTCTTCTTTTCAGGGAGTGCAAGGGAGAGAGAAAGAAAGGGAGAGGGGGA
>NC_058132.1:71216941-71228457 GCF_016433145.1 Gracilinanus agilis
AAGGAAGGAAGGAAGAAAGAGAGGAAGGAAGGAAGGAAGGAAGGAAGGAAGGAAGGAAGGAAGGAAGGAAGGAAGGAAGGAAGGAAGGAAGAGACTGAGAAGAGAGACAGAGATAAAGAGAAACAGAATCAGAGAGAGACAGGGAACAAAATGCAGAAAGAGGAGTGCGCCACCACCTATTACCCCTTGAAAGCAGAACCGAGGTGAGCAAGACAGTAGCTTGCACCAGCCACCAGGTGCCACTGCCTCCCCGGAATAGTGAGATTCCTAGGAGGGGGCCAGAAATGGGGACGATGGGAAGGACTTGAGAAACTGGCCTCTCTGTGTAGCTGGACCAGTCAGGTGATCCTGACTCAGGAGTGCCAGTCTTGTGGCTTTCTATTTCATAACTAAGGTGAATAGCTTTATGCCATTCAAAGGAGATAATATTTGTAATGTATTTAGCACAGTGCCTGGCATATAGTAGGTGCTTAATAAATGCTTGTCTCTCTCTTCTCCACCCCAGCTTTCCAGGCTCCACTGAAAATTCCTTGAAGAGAGGACGTTTAACTGACTTTCTTCCATCTCCCAAGGGTCCTCCACAGAGAACATGCCCAACATGACTCCTCATCATCGATAAGGAAAGCCTGGACCTCACACAGACTATATTTCCTTTTAGATTCCATCCATATACCACAAATATTGCCTCCACCCCCACAGACACTTAACCCCCAGTCAGAAAGCATACATTAAGCACCTTTTGGGTTAGAGACACTATGCTGAGCACATGGGATCCAAAGAAAAGTAAAAACAGGATCCCTGCCCTTGAGGAGCTCCTATTCTGATGAGAGATCATTGGGAAACAGTTATGCATATACAAGATGTATGCACAGGGTAAACAGAAGGTAGTACCTCCATCACACTCACACACACACACACACCTCTCATCACACACATTACACTCTCTTTACACACTGGTATAAAGGGGTCTTATGATACAAGAGGTGCCGAGTGGCAGGCTCTGGCAAGATTACCTCCCTTGTTCAAGCCCTTATCTCATCTCATCCACACTGTCGTAATGAGGCAATAGCTGCTTTCCAATCTCCAGGCTTTCCTCTCCAATCTATCCTCCATCTCACTGCCCAAGGTATCCTCTCTAATGCTGGAAAGTATGAAGTAATTTTCCTCCAAACATGTTACAGCTGCTGCTCAGGCATTTCAGTTGTTGCCAACTTTTTGTGAACCCATTTGGTCTTTTTCTTGGGAAAAATACTGGAATGGCTTGCCATTTCCTACTCTGGTTCATTTTCCTGATGAGGAAACTGAGGCAAACAAGGTTAAGTGACTTGCTCAGGATCACACAAGTAGTAATTGACTGAGGCTAGATTTGAACTCAGGAAGAGTCTTCCTGAGTCCAATCCTAGAATTCTATCCACTTGTACCACCTGCCAGCCCAGATATGTCACAATTCAACTCAAATTCCTAACTGTCTTTTCATTGCCTGCTGAAGAAGCTTGACATTCACTGGTTGCCACAACCTGCCTCCAACCTAACATTTCAGTCTTTTCCCAGACAACTCCACTCATGTGGACTCTTTTCTATTCTCCCTTCTCATACTGCCCTTACACTCATCTCTGTTCCTCTGTTCATACTGTCTCCCCTGCCTACAATGAATCCTGTCTCTCTCCATCTCTCCCTGCTTCAATGAAACCCTCCTTTTCTCCCCCCCTCTCCCCCCCCCCCATCTCTCAAGTAAGAGTGATTTCTTTTGCCTCAAATGCATAAATTGAGAGTTTAGGCTTATGAGGAAAACCTTGGAAGCTAGAGAGGAGAAAGGAGCTGTTTAAGAAAACAAGTGGCTCTGGAAACAAAGGACCTGAGTTCAAATTTTATCTCTGATAGAGGTTTTGAGGAATAGAGGCAAAGAACTGACAGCTCTCATGACCTCAGTAAACTAGGAGGTAAAGGTAATGTTATAATTATTTGGGATCTCTTGATCTATTTGAGATGGTAAATTGATGTACAGAGAGCAATAAGATGACCCTTCTCCCTTATAACAGTTGCCCAGCAGGATCCTTCAGGTCTAAGAGGTATATCCCTTCAGGACTCACCTGGGGTTAATTGATATGTTGATTGGGGCTCTTTAGCTAGGATAACGACTTGTATTCTGATTGTGATTTCTCCCTTCCCAAAACAAGCTTTGACACTGTTTTAAGAAGGTACTTTAAACTTTATATTAAACAAGAAGGATATGGGTAAAGGACCGTGGTATAGGAGACCCTATTCTATTGGTTACTAATGAAATCTCAACTGCTGGCAGATGAAGAATCAATGTAGCTTCCCTTCTGGTTTAGCCTGGCCAGGACTAAACCAGAGTAGGTGAACTGCTGGAATATCTTTGACTTCTTCTTCAATAGATCTTCAGCCTCACAGTTGAGCTATGTCCACCCTTTCCACCCTCTTCTTCGTCTCCTGCCCACTTCCTGGATCCCTCCCGGGCCCTGGGAAACCTAGATATCTAGATGATGAAACTCCTAATATCTAGGGGCAGTAGACACCAAGGTGGTGGTCAGGTACAGGTTGGAACGGTATCTCAAGTACAGGAAGCGTTTGCAGAGAGATGTTTGCACCTCTCACTCCAAGACCAGGATCCACCGATCTCCAGCCTCAGCACAGGTCAAAGACCCAGAATCTCTCCAGGGTTCTCAACTGCCCCCTCCTCCTGCCTTTCGCATGACTTCCCTGGGAACATTCCATCCAACTGACTTATTTGTCAGTCAAAGATGATCTTCAAGCTCCCAGAGATTCAATATAACAGTAACTACTGGGGAGTTGGGGAAGGGGCAGTGAGACTAGAGCTGAGGAGATAGGTTTGTGGCATTCAGATGGAGAGTGTTACAGAGAATTGGTAATATATGGATAAAGGGCCAGCTGAAGTAATGCAACAAATGGGCCCCTGAAAGCTCTGGGAATTCTGGCTCTAAAGCCCCTCATGACTTTCCCAGTTCTGTGTGTGTGTTACTTATGAGTAATAAGTCATGTCCATCATGGTTTAAGTTTCCATCTAGGGCAACATTCTCCCTTCCCAGACCATAACAAAGCTAAATCAAAAGCATTTAAGACATAAAATTATGTATATATTAAGTGGGAATCAAGTACTTGAATCATTTTCTGCTCCCCAAAATTCCTAAACTTCTCAAGATACTAAATGGGATAGAAATCTCCAGAGGAAAAACTTAAAAGAGGGTGGGGGTCCATTCCATGAATGGACTGATAAGAGGAGGCACCCGGCAATCATTTTGCTTGCTCTTTACAATGCACTAGGTGGCCAGCATGGTACTCTGCTAATCTCTCAAGGCATAATGGAATCTGCTGAACCATTCTCTGGTTGACTCCATGGTCATTAAGATTCCAACAGGAGTCCTGAGGTCAGTAACACCATGGCAATAATACTCCATACATCTCTTTCCCATCTCTCTTCTCTGATAGCCCCTATGTATATGTCTCTGTCTCTATTTACCCCCCAACTCTCACATCCTTATTTTCCTTACTTCTTTCATAGTTCTGTTTTTTCCTTACTCCCAGTTCTTCAAGGATATACCCTGACTACTTTTCCACACTTCATTTTTCTAAATTCATACCTCCTGACACAATCCCATCATCCAAAAGTAAGGCTCCCCTGCCCACCTACCTCAAAGACTTTTCTTCAATAAACTAAAGCTTCCCCTCACTACTATTACAGCCAGGTGTCTCAGTGGACAAAGCTCTAGACCTCAAGACACAAAGACCTGAGTTCAAATCCAGTCTCAGATAACTTATTAGCTTTATAACCGTCCCTTAACTGCTATCTTCCTCAGCTTCCTCATCTATAAAATGGGAATAATAATACTTCTTGCTAAGGATAGCCTACTTCTATCACAGTTAACTAGCATGAACATAGATGGCCATAAATTAGAGTTGGAAAGGACCATAGAGGTCATCTAAGCCAACCCTCTCTTTTTACGTACAATCACCAGAGAGGCGAAGTGATTTGTCGAGAGTCACACAGCCAGTGCCCGAAGCAGAATTCAAATGCAGTACTTCCTAATTCTGGGTCTTGAGGTTCTATCTACTATACCAACAGCTCCATGAATAAGACCTGGAAACTCTCATGACCCTTGAAGGGGGTCCCAGGAAGTCAAAACCATTTTTGTTATCGTACTCAGATGTTTTAATTTCAAAGTATCAAATGCTATAACAAATGGTAAGTATCAATAGATAAAACTCACATAAACAAAAGCTCTTTCGAGGGGTCTTCAATAATGTTTGAGTGGAAAGGGGATCTGACACAAAAAGTTTGAGACTAGTACTGAGCAATAGTGTATTATTTCTCTGGAAATAACAGTGAGGAACTAAGGTATGCGTCCGCTCCTCCTAGTCCTGAGTCAGGGGCTTGAGAGTGGTCAGAATTGGAAAGGTGATCCGTGATTGCGGTGTCCTTGGAGGAAAGCTGAGTTAGGACCATGAGGCAGAAAGGGACTTAGGCAAAAGGGATTCCTTCTCCTAGGTCAGGAGTCTAGGTCCTGAGGTTCATAGCATCCTAGATTTAAAGATAGAAGGTTTCCAAGTTACAGTCCAACACCTTCATTTTTAGAGGTAGAGAAGGATGAGAAAAATGAGTAGAGGGAGCATTCCAGAGGGGTCATAAGGTGGCCATGGCAGGGCAGGGGACAGAAGATAAGGACTGGGATGGGATGAATGGAATGTGACTAGCTGGATGGAGATGAGATTATGAAGAGAAAGAAACATCAGCCCAGACAGTTATCAGTTCAAGATAGCAGAGATTAGGTGGGGCAGGAGGGCAGGAGGTGACCTGGACTCTAACTCCAGAGCAGAGAGAAGCTTGCAGAATGAATTGGCCTGCAGGCTCTAATTGGCATGCTGGTTGGCTGGAGCTTTCCCAGATCACCTGCCCCACGTGCTACTTACTCCCTGGGAGCTGCCCCAGATCACCTGCCCCACATACCATTCCTCGGGCTGGATTGCAGCTAGGAAGGAAGTCAATGACTGATGACTTTGGCATGGGAAGGGAGGAGGCAGCCTCCACAAAAAAAAGGCTGTGAGGCTTGGATGAGTTGGGGGTTAGACTTTCTTTTCCTTGTCTCAGCCTCACCTGGGCAAGGCTCAGGACCAGCTGCTCTCTCCTGGGTATAATCTCAGGGCAGAAGGCATCCCACCAGAGGGCACTAGCTCTCCATAGGCCCATCCAGAGATCTTAAAGCAAGACGGAGAATCTCAAGGCCTAGAACAATTCAAACCATGATTTCTCTCCCTATTTTATACCACCACCACCCTGACACACACACAGATCTCTTCATCCTGCCCTTAACTGAAAGCTCAAGGCTGAGAAGTGGATCTTCTCCTCTTAAGATCTAGCCTTTGTGCTTAGCCAGCTGCAAAGCTTTCCTCCCCACAAACACACTGGTACCCAGACAATACTCCCCACTCACCCCACCTGAACCCCCACCAATACACCAATGGATAACGTGTTGGACATGGGATCAAAGGACCTGAGCCACCTACTATCTAGGACCTTGAGTAAGTTAGTCATTTGACCCTCTGGACCTCTTCTGTTAAGTAAAGGGTTCTAGAACTGCCATCTCTAAATCTATGGACCTATGATTCTAGCACAGAAGCCTCCTCTTCCCTAAGCCCCCATCTCTGCCTTTCCTCAAGGATTAGACCTCATTCTCTTCTGCTTTCAATTAGAGAAGTAAAGGTCTTGTTTTATCACCCCCCTACACCCACTTGACCAACTTTGCCTTCTCCACTAGACTGTGAAGTCCTAAAGCACAAGAATGTACTCTTGTTAACTTCTTCCTGCCCCACAAGACTTAGCTCAAGATATTCAAACACTCCCATAGATCCTAGGATCATAGATTCAGAGAGGGAAGGGATATCTAATCAATCCTCTCATTTTATGGTTGGAAACACTGAGACCCAATGAGGTTGTCACCCAAGGTTACAGAGGTGGCTAATGGCAAAATCAGGATTCGAATTCAAGTCCTCAGATTCTAAAGCCATCATTCTTCCCATGAACCCCAAGGCTGAGCCATTACTTCACCCTTTAGTAGAAGAGTTCATCAATTGCTGTATCACCAGGTGGCTAACCTTCTGGAGATGAGCCTTTGGGCAGTTAGCCAGACTGGGATAGGGAGGGGGAAGGTTTGTATTTAAAACATTTCCAGCTTGGTAGGACCTGCAATAACTTGCCCTCTGCTGGCATATCCTTCAAAACCAAAGTCACCTTGCTCCAATGATGAGACACTCAGTACAAGAGGACGCTATAGCATTAGGAAAAAGAGGAAGAGAACTTGATTCTGCTGTGTTTGCTAGTTTCTTAAATGCTTCTGATGTTCACAATGTTTCTGGGGCTCCTTTTCAAGAATTCTCTTGAGAGATACAGACAATTATTTGTATATGTGTACCTAGGGGTATATGTATATGCATATGCATGTATAATTAAAGGCATGTTCAGAACCAGATGATAATGTTCTTTTGGAGATTATTCCCTAGAACGATGTGCAGGAACTTTATTGCACATTCATCACTTGGGCATGTAAATGGACATGCTTTCATCTAACATGTTTTGAAGACCCAAGTTCTCAGTTTCCCCCCCCAGTCTCATAGAATCATATGTTTAGAAATGGAAGGAGCCCTACAGCACATCAGATCCAATCTCTCATTTTTCAAATGAGGAAACTGAGGCTGAGAGAGGTTAAGTGTTTTGCTCATGGTCAGATGGCTAGGAAGTGGATGAGGAAGGATTTGAACTCAGGGCTTTCTAAGCCCATGCCCATTGCTCTATCCACTATTCTGCCTAGCTCCTTAATCCCTCCCTCTAGGATTGAGTGGAGTGACTTACAGGATCTAAGTATATTAACTGGCAGAAGAAAAAGTAACTAATCAGAATTCCCTCAATAATGGTGAGTGAACAGGGAAGAAGAGTCTCATGAAATCCCTACCTTTTAATGGCATAGGAGAATTGTCTGCCTTCCTTTATAAATAAGAGCGACTTCCAACTCTCAGATCACCAGGATTCTGTGTGAGAAGAGAGTCTGAAAAGACTGGCACAGGTGAGAGGCAGAAAGTTTGTGACATTCAAAGGACAGGAGGAAGAGTGGCAGTCATGCCTTGTGCTCCAGCATTCACAGGCAGCCTAAAAGAATGCAACTGGAGACACAATGTAGAGTTGGACAATTGGGATGCTGAGGCTGATGGGACATAGACACACATACATGGAGAGATGGGGGTATTGCTAGCTCTAGGGCTGAGAGAGAGAGAGAGAGAGAGAGAGAGAGAGAGAGAGAGAGCAGAGCAGAGTGAGCCAGCAGGCACTGTTTGTGGATGTTTCTAATATCCTGCCAAGAGTTAAATTGCTTGTGTACCCATCCTACTGATTTGGGAAGCCCATGGGATCGAATGGAGAGTGGACTCCCAAATGCCAGTCCCTGAAAGTATGAGAAAAGATATAGCTTCATGAAGTTAGTGGTGAGACTGACCCATTGCTCAGCTTCATTCCTATTTACCTTGCATTCTGTCTTAAGCAAATGCCTTTTGCTTTACTAAGATACCATGTGTCTTATTCTGGCTTGATTAGGCAAATCAAATGAAAATGGGGGCTCATGAGCAATGGATTGAGATAGCCTTTCTATCCCTTGAGTGCTAGGGATCTGGAAGAAGTCAGCAACAAGTAGGCTTTGGGGAACCTTGAGGTAGTGCATAGGTATTTATTCTACCATCACTCAAACTGCCCTGACTCTTCCACATGGAATGGAGGTACTTGTATTCTGTAAGACTATGCTAATAAAGCACAAGCTCAAGCACGTTAATAAGTTGGAAAGGCTTTGAGTACCAGCCCAGAGATATAGATGGTGGTTGAGGACCAGCCCATTGAGCTTCAGAAAAGGGGATCAAAGGACAGTTAGCTACCAGGTGACGAGAGTTGGATTTTTTTCCTCCCAAAAAGAATAATTCACAAAGCAGTACAAAGGCATGAAGGAGGAGCAGGCTTGGGGCTGGAGGGAGGAAAAGGAAAGTGGGTGGGACCCACACTAATGAAATATAGTAACAAGCCTCAGGCTATATGACTCTAGTGGAGGCACACAATGGGCACTTGGCAAATGTTCATTAATTAAAAGAGTTGTGGGTTAGTAAGACAAGAGAGTTCTCTTCCAAACTCTCTCCTGTCCTTACTGAGTGACCTAGGGCAAGTCACTTTCCCTCTCTTGGCCTTGGTTGCCCCATCTATAAAATGAGGGCATTGGACTAGATGGTCCCAATGGTCCTGTTCAACTCTAAGCCTTGGTCCTGTGAAATTGTTCCAGCTAAGACCTCCGTTTCCTCATCATTGAGGGGTTTGGACTAGATCCAGATTGCTAAGGTCCTGGGAACCATCTAACTTGGTGGCCCAGTTCATCTTTTCCAGGGTCCATCTACCCATGCCTCTCCCTCAGAACCTCTGAAGTCGGTACCACTCGATCTCTGGCCGGGTATCTGCTGGGTCACTCTGGTCACTCTGCTGAAGGGCACCTGCCCCTGGATTTACATGAGATTGACCAGCCTCAGGTGGTGACCAGGAGGCAACTAAGGAACTGCTATTCCCAGCAGAGCAGCAAGGGAGGGAAGTTCCCCAGTATTTAGTTCATCTTGTCTGAATTCAGGAGAGGTCAAGCGGGTCTTGCACTAACAGAGACCAAGCATGCTCACTCTCTGGAGAAGACCTGAGCTAGACCAAGGACCCTGGGCATTTGATCCCTGCAGGGTGCCAGGGTGGGGGGTGGAAAGGGCTGGACAGCAGAAGGGAGGAGGGAGGAGAGAGAAACTTAAGGATGGTGGGACTAGGGACTGAGGACTTGCCAGAACTCACTCACTCACTGTCTTGGCCTCACTCCCCTGGGCTTACAGGGAGGGAGCTTGGTACTTTTCCACTGCCTGGCAGTGGCTGTCAGAGACACATTCTCTCTGCCTTCCCCAACCCCCACATTCTCTGGACTCGGGCATCAGCAGATCCCTGCAGGAAGAGGTGGGTGGGGGCAGGAGGTGTCCACACAGGCACAAACCTCTCACCAATTCTCTCCAAGGCACTTGTGTACACAGAAAGAAATATATAGGCACACAGATATTTTCTATTCATTGCAATAAATATTTATTAAGTACCTACTCTGGGTCAGGCACTCTGCTAAATACTAAGGCAGCTTCTGCAGTTCCACACTGAACACGGGTAAGCACTTAGTACCACGTTCCTGTTCCGAGCACAGTTCAGGGTCCTGTGGGAGACACAAAGCTTAGGAAAGATGCTGCCCACTTGGGGCTTATAACTAAATAGGGAAACATGTCATACACATACAAGTTTGATACAAGAGAAGTGAGAGGCAGCACAGAAGAATGGATGGGGCTCCTGACTTGGAGTCAGAAGGACCTGGTTTCAAATCCTACTTCAGACACTTTGAGTCTGGGGTCTCCCACAAGTCATTGAACCTCTGTGCCTCCGTTCCTTATCTATAAAATGAGGGGGTGGGACTCTTGGACCCCTGAGGCTCTGAATTGATGACCCTATGATCCTAAGTGTATGAAAGATATGAGGTTAATGCTCTGTGAAGGTATTGATGACTAGGAAAATCTGGGAAGGCTTCTTGAAAGAAGCCATGTTGAAGTTGGCTTTAAAGGATGGGTAGGAATTGAATGGGCAGAAGTAAGTGGGGCATTTTATAGCACAGGGAATGGTGTGAACAAAAGCCCAGAAGAGGGAAAGAGCAGAGTACAGGCTAGGGCTATCCAGACCTAAAGCACAGAGTGTATAGAAGGCAAGAGTATATACAATAAATCCAGAAAGATGGGGAGGTATCAGATGAGGGACAAGAAGGAGCCATTAGAAGGTAAGCTCCTTGAGGGCAGTTTCTGTTTTATTTCTACCTTTCTTTGGATGCTCAGCACCTAACTTGGCACACTTTTTTTTTCTTAAACTAGACCTGTGATTTCATCAATACAGGGAACTCCCAGTGAGGAAAGGCACATTGCCAGAATAGCTGGGTCTTTATTCTGCCACTTACAGAACTTGTCTGGGGAACTGACAAATTAAGTGAGTTACCCAGGGTCATTCAACCAGTATGTGTCAGAGAGAGGCTTTATCTTTTTTTTTAATCTATTTAAATTTTTCATTTTATTTTTTAAAATATTTTTTCATGTTTACGTGATTCGTTTTCTTTCTCTCCCCTCTCCCAGAGCCAACAAGCAATTCTGCCGGGTGGAACAAATGTTAACACCTGATACCTATTTCCATAATAGTAATTTTTACCGTAGAGCAATCTTTTCAAGACAGAACCCCAAATCATATAGAGGTGGGTTTTAAATAAGGGCAGCTAGGTTAGTGGTTAGAGGACTGGAGATGGGAGGTCCTGGGTTCAAATGTGTCCTCAGATACTTCCTAGCTGTATGACCCTGGCCAAGTCACTTAACCCCCATTACCTAGCCCTTTCCACTCTTCTGCCTTGGAACCAACACTTAGAATCAATTCTAAGGATTTTTTAAAAATAGACCTTATCCACAGGCCTCCCTTATTCTGACCACCTTTTCTTTCTACCATACCACATCACCTCACACATGTCAGGTGTTTTATCTGCCATCAGGTGTTACTCCTGCCATTTTATAAGCCCTTAACACTTGCTTAATGAATTGGAGGACCCCAAATTCTAAGCAAAGGATTTTTTGAATTTTATTTTATATAGATTTTTATATATACATGTAGTATATATATTATAATCTTATATATTATTAAATTAAATATAGATTGTTAAACTTGTTTAACAATCTATATTTAATATAGTTATATATTTAATATATATTTAATTTCATTTATAACTTTATTTAATATAAATATAATTTGAAATTTATTCAACAGCCAATCTTCCATGCAAGGTTTTAAGCAGAGGAATGTAACCAGATCTATACATAAGGACACTGAGTCTGGCAGTGGGTGTAATGGATAGATTGGGGCAGGGAAGGAAGGCAGAAGACCTTCAAGGAGGAGGCTATTGTTAGGAATAGTGTGTATGGGTATGTGATGAGAGGTAGTAGCAGAGGAGAGGATGTAGGAAATGTTATTCAGTCATTTCAGACATGTCCAACTCTTCATGACTCTATTTGGGAGATTTCTTGGCAGAGAAACTAGAGTGGTCTGCCATTTCCTTCTCCAGCTCATTTTACAGATGAGGAAACAGAGGCAAACAGGGTTAAGTGACTTGTCCAGGGACACACAGCTAGTAAATATCTGAAACTGGATTTGAGTTCAGGAAGATCTGTAAATCCTCCAGATTTCAGGTCTGCGACACTATCCATTTAGCCACCTGGAGGGGATGGGAGGGTATTTTTGAGAGATGTCAAGGAGACAGATTTCTGGCAATAAGATAGATTGAAGCTATAGACTTTCTCCAGGGCTGCTCTGCCTTTGAATATAGAATGTCACAAAGTGAGATGCTTCAGTGCTGGGGCCCCTCGTG
>NC_058132.1:71242664-71257480 GCF_016433145.1 Gracilinanus agilis
GGAAGGAAAGAAGGAAGGAAGGAAGGAAGGAAGGAAGGAAGGAAGGAAGGAAGGAAGGAAGGAAAGAAGGAAGGAAGGAAGGAAGGAAGGAAAGGAACTATTCATGGGAGCTGCCAAATAACTATCCACATTTCCAGAATAAGGGTTGTCCTGGGTGTAGAGTACAGCAGTCTTCCTCTGTGAAACAGGGTAGAATGAAATGCAGGCGGGCTCCTATAAAAATTGGATGGGGTAGGGGGAGTTGGAGGTGACAGGAAAATCAACTCATAAGTGTCACCTGTAGGTCTGCATCCTCAGAATAATTCCGTTTCTACTACATTTGCCTTACACTATTCAATCTAGAGCACCTTGATCAGAGGGAGTCTTGAATCTCAGTGCACAACACTTCCACCCCCCCAAGACAAAGAGATTAAATTCCATCCAGACATGGAAAGAACCAGTGTCATGGGTCCAGAGATATCCTTTATTTGGTTGCCCCTGTACTCATTTACCTCTAAAAGGAAAAACAAAGGTCAAAGTCTACAGGCAGCTTACCTTTTCTAAAATGTGCCCAGCCCATCCTTCCGTCACCAGTTGCTCCCCACCCCCAGCTCCATCCCCTGCCAATTTCTCCTGGTAGGAATGGTCTTTGTTCTTGTTTCTTTATTTTTGCCCATACTCCTGACCTTGGGTCATTGTTTCTCTCTCTGTTCTTGCCTAATTCTGTGAAAACATCCCCATATCTGTCATTCACAAGGCCTCTTGTTCCCAGTTCTCTTGTCCATCTGACTTGTAGTATTTTTATATATCTTTCTACTTTGTTTCTTTTTCCAATCAGGACAGCTATTTGCACAAAAGGTTATGATAGACAAGTCATGTATCTACTCAAGAACTAGAACAGGCTGGAGAAAGGGAGAGGGACACCCTGTGGACCATGTCTTGCCAAATCCCCTGAAGAGCTGCTGGTTTGTATGTTGCTTCTGCATCTTGTCTTTGGAGTAGTTATTTTTTTTTTTGTCCTGGGTAAAGTTCGACCCAGTTCATATTAGATGTCTTTTGAGTTTATAATCCAAGAACAATAGGGGGATAGATTCAGAGATGGAAGGGGCCCAGAAGAATGGTTTTACTGAAGGAGAAAATAAGAGCTGAGGAGGTGAAGTAATTTAGTCAAGATCACTCAGATTACAACCATCAGAGGTGGGAGTGAGATCCCTGCTCTTTGACTTAAAACCAGGGTCCTTTCCCCTGTATTATGATGGTGATGGAATTAGTGAAGGGGATGGTGTTGGTCAAGGTAATAGTAAAGATGGTGGTTATGAGGATGATGGGGATAAAAGAGCAATGGTGAAAATGTTGGAGTAATGAGATTGGCAAAGATGGGGGTACTGATGTGATATCAGTGATGGTTGCCATTTGATCAAGCATGATAGAGGAGAATATTTATAGAATATAAGGTATGTTGGAAGCAGCAGAACTCATAGTTGGAAAGGCCTTAAGTGCCAGATTATAGACATTATATTGTATCTTAGAGACAAAGAGAGCCAGGAAGGCTTTGGAATAGAAGAGGTCCTATTGCTATACCTCCTAACTGGCTATTCCCCATGACTAGAATTCACTTCTTTCTCACCTCCATTTCTCAAAATTCCCAGTTTCCTTTAAGGGCCAATTCAAATGCCACCACCTTCCTCTTGTGGTTTTATGTAATCCTCTCGTCTGCCAGTGTTATAATTATTGTTCATTAATTTTTCAGTTGTGTCCAAGTCTGTGACCCCATTTAGGGGTTTCTTGGCAAAGATACTAGTGTGGTTTGCCATTTCCTTCTCCAGCTCATTTTACAGATGAGGAAACTGAGGCAAACAGGATTATATGACTTGCCTGGGGTCACATGGCTAGTAGGTATCTGAGGCTGGATTTGAACTCATGAAGAAGAGGCTTACTGATTCCAAACCTGGTGCCAACTAGCTGCCCCATCTGCTAGTACTTTCCTTCAAAAATCACCTTTTCTCCATTTTATATATAGATATAGATATAGATATAGATAGATAGATAGATATACATGTCCACGTCCATAGGCATCTATCCATACATACACATACATGAATGTGTGTATATATTTATACAAGGTATCCCAAAAGTAACTTTAAGAGGCACTAAAACTTTTGGGACATTGCAGGGTAGGGGGTGGCGGGGGTGGCTAGACTATAAGTTCCTCCAGGGCAGGAACCATTTCAATTTTGTCCTTATTCTACCTCACTTATAATTACTCCTTAATAACTGCTTATTGCTGGATTATTAAGAAGGTAACAGAGGACAGCTGAGTGGCTCAATGGATTGAGAGTCAGACTCAGAGATGGGAGGTCCTGGGTTCAAATATGATCTCAGACACTTCCTAACTGTGTTACCCTGGGCAAGTCACTTAACCCCCATTGCCTAGCCCTTACCATTCTTCTGCCTTAGAACCAATACACAGTATTGATTCTAAGATGGAAGGTGTGGGTTTAAAAAAAAAAGAAGAAGAAGAAGGTAACACAGTAGTTTGGATAATGTCTGGTAGCTACCTGAGTAGAGGTGATTGACAGGTACAAAAAACATTGTAGAGATGACTTTGACAGGACTGGTCCATTTTTTGGATATGGAGAATAAGAGAGAAGGAAAAGTCCGAGATGGCTATAAGGTTACGAGCCTGAGTACCTGGGAAGATGACTGTGCTTTCAACAAACATAGGGGATTTCGGAGCGAATGCTGGGTTTAGGGAGAAAGATAATGGGTTTGGTTTCAGATATGTTGAATTGGAATTGCCAATGAGACATCCAAGTGGTGCCCAGCAAATCATTGGAGAGCTGTGACTAGGGAATTAGTGACCTTCGAGCAAAAAGTTTTACTTGAGTCATAAAGTCAGAAGATAAATTTAAAAGAGTTAAGAAATGAATAAATATTGAAGAAATGGAGACGGCAAGCACAGACGTCCTTCTAGGAGTTTAGTGGAGGATAAGAAGGGAAATGTCAGGTTCCTGGAGA
Organism: Gracilinanus agilis; assembly: GCF_016433145.1. NCBI lineage: Eukaryota > Metazoa > Chordata > Mammalia > Didelphimorphia > Didelphidae > Gracilinanus > Gracilinanus agilis. The sequence goes on from NC_058132.1 coordinate 71,245,662, forward strand.
TTTTGATATGCTCAAAGGAGGGAAGACTTTTTAAAAAAAATATGGGAGCCAGGAGTTTGCTTGTAGATGGTGGGTAAAGAGTCAGTGGCTAGGAAGAATGAAGACAGAAGATGGAAGAAAGAAAAAAGACAGATAATTCCTAGAGGAGGTAAAGGGAAGAAGATTGGGATCATAAGGAGAGGGGCTAGCCTTGGCAAAGAGAAGGGCTACTTCCTCCTCTCTAAGGTAGGAACAAAGGAGATGATGATGAATGAAGATGTTGGGAGGCTCTGGGATGAAGGAAGGAAGGAAGGACAAGGAATTCGTGATTAATGTGTCAATTATCTCAGGAAAGAAGGAGATGGTGATAGTGTTGATAAAGAGAAAAAGGAGGATAGTGGAGAAATAATTATGAAGGTAGTGGTTGTTTTGGTAATGATAGTGATTATAATGATCATGATGATGACATTATAGAAGGTATTGTTGATGCCTTAATGAAATTGATTATATAATGGTGATGGTCATCAAAAGATGGTATTGGTGACAGGAAAATGGTGATGATAGTAGAAATGGTAAGTGATCACTTTGGTGTTGATAATAGAGTGATGGTAATGATCTGGGTCAGAGAAAATGAGCTGAATTATGAAAATTCTTTTCCGCTTCTGCTACTGCTACTAATAGAGAAAGATTTAAGGGTGGAGGAATGAGAAGAAGGAATCAAGGACGTCCTGAAAAATGAGGGAAAACCTAGGACTTGGGGCAATGATAGGCACTTGGAGGATAGATATATGGGGCTACGTGGACATACACATCAGGAAGAAGGTTATACCCAGAAGACATCAAGGGTTGTGGGAGGGCACACAGAGAGCCCACATAATCTGCAGAGTGGGTAAATGGAAAGTGGGAGGGAGGGGTGCCATGCCCCGACTCACGTAGCTGACAGGACTCCTGCCTAGGCTTCCTGCTGACTCAGTGGGACAGGCTGGAGCAAATTCCCGAGGACTAATGAATTGCCCTGGGGGCAGCTGCTTCACCAGACATGGATTATCTCACTCTGGCTGCCAATGCAGGGAAGGGGCCTCTGAGAAGAGCTCTGGTCCAAGAGAGTGGAGGGTGGGGCCCCTGGGACAGTATCCAGTCTCCAGGCTACAGTCAGGTCTTGGTGCCCCTAAAGAGATGCCAGACAGGTCACATGGATTCACTGAAGCAACCTTCGCTGGGAGCTGAGCAGACAGTGCTGGTTTGGGGGATGATGAGCCTGAGGCACATGACCCCTCATCGAACACCTAACGGGGATGCATTTTTCACTTTGAGGTCTTATATATAAGGTCTTATAATGAATACCAATTGATGGTCAAAAGATATAAGCAGGCAATTTTCAGAAGACAAAATAAAAGCTTTCAATACTCATATGAAAACATGCTCCAAATCACTAATAATTGAAGAAATGCAAATTAAAATAACTTAGAGTACAAAAAAAATGAAAGTGACAAATGTTAGAAGGGATGTGGAAAAGCAGGGACACTATGGGGCAACTACATAGTACAGTGGATAGAGTGCCAGGTCTGGAGTTGGGAGGACCTATGTTCAAATCTGACCTCAGATACTTCCTAGCTATGGGACCCTGGGCAAGTCACTTAACCCCAATTACCTAGTCCTTGCCACTCTTCTGTATTAGATACTGATACTGATCTGTACTGATACTGAGGCAGAAGGAAAAGAAAAGAAGAGAAAAATAGGGACACTAGTGCAATGTTGGCAGAGTTGTGAACTGGTCCAACCATTCTGAAAAGCAATTTGGAGCTATGCCTCAAGAATTATAAAACTTTGACCCAGCAATACTCTAAGGTCTGTATGCCAAAGAGATCAAAGGAAAAGGAAAAGGACCTATTTGTACAAAAATACTTATAGCAGCTCTTTTTGTGGTGGCAAAGAATTGGAAATTGAAGGAATGCCTGTCAGTTGGGAAGTGACTGAGCAAGTTGTGGTAAATGGCTGCGATAGAATACTACTTTGTTATAAAAAATGAAGAACAAGATGCTTTCAGAGAAATCTGGGAAAATTTATACGAACTGCTGAAAAATGAAGTAGGCAGAACCAGGATAACGTTGTACACAGTAACAATGACATTGTGATGATAATCAACTGTGAAAGACTTAGCTACTCTAATCAATACAATGATCCATGACAATTCCAAAGTCCTCAAAATGAAAAATATTATCTACTTCCAGAGAAAGATCCGATGGACTCTGAATGCAGAGTGAAGCATATTTCTTTTCCCCTTTATTTTTCTTCTTTTTTTTTTTGCACCATGACTAATGTTTTGTATGACTTCATATGTATAATAGGTATCATATTATTTGCTTTCTCAATGGGTGGGGGAAGGATTGGAGGGAAAGAGACAAGTTAGAATTCAAAATAAAAGAATGGATGTTTTAAAAAATTATAAAAACTGGAGTGGAGGGGATACCAAGTGGGAGCTCCCCAAGGCCTTTGATTGGAGTTAGATTTGGTGTCAAGTCCAAGGAGAAGACTCTCAGACCCTGGTCTTAAGGAGCTCAGCCAAGCTAGATGAATGAGACCCACAGGAAGAAAAATTAGAGAAGAGTAAGATAGAGGTAAAGAGCTTGGGTTGTGCACTGTTAAAGCTATGATTTGTCAAAGCTTAAAAAGGAGAAAGCCCTCTAGACTGAACCAGACAGGTCAGGTTTCCTAGAAGAAGAGAAAATGAAAGATGGATGAGAATACAATAATAACAACAAACAAATATCTATGAAGTGCCTACTATGTGCTGAGCAAGTGCTAGGTACATGAAGAGCCATGATATTTAAATAAGACATTTCCTCTTAAAGCCTGCAGTTTAGTAGGGGACTAAGACACCAACACAAATATCTATAATGCCTGATATTATATAAGTATCCAAGTGATGCTGGAAAAGAAGTGTTACGTGAAGTCTCAGGGAAGAAAGCCTTTACCTAGAGGAGGAATCTAGGCATATTTCCTGAAATAAGTTGTTTGAATTGGACTGCAAAGAATGGATAGGAATTCAACAGGTGAATTTAGAGAGAAAAGGAGGACCTTACATGAATGTAGAGCAGTGTAAGAGAAGGCTCGGACCTTAGAGAACATAGGATGAATTAAGAGTATTTGAATAGAGGGCCTGTTTGTCAAATTTGCAGATGTGCAAAGGCGCAAGGGATAGCAAACCCATTGACTGACAAAAGTCAGGATCCCAGAAGATCTTTAGAGGCTAGCACACTAGGATGAATCTAACATGATGAACATGAATAAACATAAAATAAGGGTGAAAAACCCAAATCATGCTCTTTTATTCAAAATGGGATAGCTAACTAGCACAGTGGATAGAGTACCAGGTCTGGAGTTGGAAGAACCTCCAGCATTTCTTAGTTGTGTGATTTTGGGAAAGTTTTTTGCCTTGCTTAAGACACAAGGCAGAAAGTAAAGGGGCATTTGTGTTTTCTATTTTAAGGTTTTTGTGGGATTTTTAAAAACTAACTGCTCATGGGCAAGATAGGGGAAGCCTGGTTAGAGATTAGATTGCATCAGGACCTGCTCAAGGGTTGATGGTTCATCTGTTTTTTGACATGGTAGAAACACATCTATGGTGTTGGATCCAGTGGAAGTGAGAAGATTTGTTTAAAATAATCCAGACAAGAGATAGTGAAGGCATGTCAATCTTGGGAAAGTGGCAGTGGAAATAAAGAGAAAGGGTCAGATATGAGAACTTTTAAAAGTAGGATTGATAGGATTTGCTAACTGACTATATATGAGAAATGAGGGAAAGAAAAAAGGCAAAGATGGCTCCGAAATTAGGTACTTGGAAGCCTGGATAAATGCTGGTAGCACAGAAATTGCAAAGTTCAAAGGAAGAAGAAAATTTAGAAGAAATGATAATGAGTTAAGTTTTGGATATTTTGTGTTTGAGGTGCTTATGGGACATGTTCTCTAGGAAGCTGGACTTCCAAATTTGAATGACAAATGAAACTCAAATACATATCTAGGAAGTGTCTGCAAAGAGTTGGTAGGTGAAGCCTCAGAATGAATAAGATTAACAAGAGAGAGAAGATAGAGGAAGATAATCAGTGATAGGTCTTGGAGAACACCTTCACTGTGGAATTGGAAAGAGAAAATGTATTTTACAAACAGAGAAAAGGGTAAAACATTTCATGATCAAAAGCATAGAGGTTAAAGAGTTTAAGATTTCTGGTACACAAGAAATCATCTTAGAATCTGTGAGTGAACTTGACTTCTCTTTCTGACAAAACTCTAAAGTGTGTTATAAAAGATATGGTTGACGAACATTTTTAAAAGGAAGCAAATGACTACAAAAAGTCTCATTAAGATTAATCATGCCAGACTAACCTCCTAATTTCCTTTTTTTTGGACAGGGTTACTAGACCAATTTACCAGTTGGGAAAATGTAGCCATAGTTTACCTAGGTTTTAATAAAGTATTTGACAATCTCATGCTATCCTTATGGACCAGATGGAGAGATGTGCACTAGATGTTAATATAGTTAAGTGGATTTGAAAGTGGTAAAAATGACTGAACTCAAAGAACTGAAGTCCATTAATAACTATAAATGATTTGATAACTCAGAGGGAGTTATGTTCCTCTAATGGAATGTCCAGGGATTCATGCTTGGCTCTGTCATTTAACATTTTATCAATGATTTAAATGAAGGCATAGGACACAGGCTTATGAAATTTGCAGATGACACAAAGGCAAGAAAGATTGATAACACTGCAGATGACAGTCAAGATCCAAAGAAAGAATTTAAAAAGCTAAAACTATCATTTTATAAGATGAAATCTAAGAGAGTTCAATGTTAAGTCCTACCCTTGTGTTCAAAATGTAAGCTTCATGAAAACATAACGGGAATATCATGGCTAGTGATTCTTGTGGAAAGAATTGGGGGTTTTAGTGAACTGTAAACTCAAAGGGAGACAATAGTATGACAAAGGCAACCACAAAAGCTCATTTATGACCTGAGCAACTTAATTTCCTAAAATGGGGAGGTGGATAATCCTGCTGTCCCTCTGTCCTGCTCAGGCCATAACTGGAGTACTAAATTCACTTTTGGATACCTGGAAAGATCCTTTGAAATCCTGACTCTGCTTTCTATCCTGACTTTGCTATCCGTCCAGTTATCTACAAAGTCAATAAACATTCATTCTGTGTCTTTTCCCAAGTCCTCTGAATATACCTATGTTTTCCAAAAAGATCTCAACAGGCTAGAGCATTGGCTTGGATCTAGTAAGATGAAATTCAATAGGGATAAATGTAAAGTCTTAATCTGGGGTGCAAAAAATCAATTTCTCAAATACAAAGTGAGAAAGGATGGTTAGATAGCAAATTGCCTGAAAGAGGTCTGGGATTTTAGTGGACTGCCCACTCAGAAGTGTGACATATTAGACCAAAAAAAAAAAAAAGCTAATTCAATCTGGGGCCATAATAAAAGAAGTATTGGTTCTCAAATAAGGAAGTAAGATGATTGTGTCTCCATATTCACCTCTTCTCCAGAGTTTATCTAGTGTATGTTGTTCAGTTCCAGGTGCCACTGTTTAGAAAGGACATTAAAAAGGTGATGAATTTCCAAAGGAGAGCATCCAGGATGGTAAAAGGTCTCAGCTGAGTCCCAGTTCTACATAGATTGAAGGACCTGGGAAAGTTTTCAATCTGGAATGCTCCAGTTATAAAAGAAGGGATGGTCCAGAGAAGGGACAAGACAAAAGGCAGTGGGTAATAGGAAGGAGAAAGGAACATAGTTAAGAAATAAAAAGCTTGTTGGACAGAGAAAGAGCTGACCAGAAACACACACAAACACAGAGAGAGATTTTTCTGCACTCCATTAGCATTGTATTGAAAATCAGTCTGGGTGGGGCAGGTGACTTGATCTTACTAGGTTTAGTTTTCTCAGGTATAAAATTAGGGTTTTGACTCAATTCATCTCTAAGTATGCTCCACAGCTCTGAAGTCCTGTATTCTGATAATCCATCTGTGTGTAAATATTACCACTGGAAGAAACCAAGAAAACCCCACTCAGAATCATGAGTTGCCACTGAAGCCCTTAGGGGCACAAGTGGTGTTTTTTTTTTTTTTTAATCACTGATTGGACTTCAGAAGAGAGAGCAGACCACATTCTTATGTGGTCTGGATGGTGCAGAGAACAAACAATCCCACTGAGCTTATTGCTGATCACAGGGGGAAAAAAAAGCATTTGCTATGAAATGATCTACTCTCCACTCTACTTTTTATAGAAGACCATGGATGTAGCATATTTCATATAGGACTGGTTAGTTTTTTGAACATTTTATCTTTCTCTTCCTTTTTTTATTCTTTATTATAAAGGATAGCTATCTAGGATGGGATGAAAGAGGGATACAATGAAAAATAAAGATGATATGAAAACAAGCATCATCAATAACAATTTTTTTGTAAATAAGAGCATTTGATTTGGTAAAGCAAAATGTTTCCTTAAAGGCTATCCTCCAAAAAGGATATCCTTCCTATGCATATGTCAATACTATAAGAGACTCCCTGTAAGATATAACAGCAAAGATAATTTTGTTCAGTGACCCTTTGATATCAGTTCTTGATATCAGTTGAGATATAAAATAAGACATATGTTCTCCAATGGTGTTTGATACCATCATGGAGGATATCCAATGCAGAATCCAAATGGAAGAGGAATTTCCTAGAGGGATGGTGAGGTCCTCCAGATATTCCTGCTTGCAGAAGGCATTGTCTTCTGATTTCATCAAGCCCCAGAACATTCCAAAGTCTCTTAATTCAGCCCTATAATCACGTGAAAGCATTGGGAAAAGCATAGGAAAAACCAAATGATTGAAGAATGCCTATTGTCCAGACCATGATATGCAAATAAATGGATAAACCAAAGAGATAGTCCATCAGTACATTTATCTTGTACAAACACCACACATTGCACAATTAACTGGGCCCAGAATTAATAGGAGAGCAGGCTGAATTGCTTTGAGAAACTTGTGAAATGATTTTTATGACCCTCTGAAACAAAGGCCTAGCTTTTTATCACTGATATTTTTCAATCGATGTCATTTGGGTGTGAGTAATGGCATACCACTTGTCTCCAAAGGATTAAGATTAAGGGTCACCCAAGGGGCAATAGAGGGAGCCTGATTAGCAGATTGCAACACAGTATTAGTAAGAAAATACATAGGAGACGTCATAAATTATGCCATCAGAAAAATGAATGACTGGTAAAAAGGATGGACTGATCATATAGCAATAGGGATGGGTAACCAACAGACAGACATATGCTACAATGGAATCTGGGTAATATCAAAAAATCCAAAGAAGAGATATCAAACATATGGCCTACAGGCTTCACGCTATTAGAGTGCAACCAAATTAAATTAAAGTGTAATTAGGGAACGCTTAACAAAATAAATGAAAATACAACAAAACATATAGTAATCTAATAATAACTAACCTAATCATAATATGAATCAACACATGTAGCAGCCTACAGGGATCCTTATGTGTGGTTTAGTGGCTCTTATTTCTATTTTTATTTGACATCCTTCATTTAGAAGGTTCTCACCTTATTGGGCAGACACCTCTAGAAGACCTCTCAAAGGACAGGAATAAGGTCTACTGGATGGGAAAACATAGATGAAATTTAATATGCATCATTGGAGCCAATACCTATGACATCAGAAATTCATGCACATATCAGAATGTAAAGTCCTATCCTCAGATTCAAAAAATCAATTTCACAAATACTAAATGATGGAAGAATGACCTGGTCCATTCCTAGAGAAGAAACAAACAAAAGGAAGGTCTGGGAATTTTAGTGAACTGCAAGCTCGGGATAGAAGTTCAAAAAGTCAATATGATCTTAGGCTGAATGAGATGATATTTGTAAAGCACTTGGCACATAGTAGGTACCTTTTTTTTTTCTTAGACAACCTTTACTTTCTGTCTTAAAATCAATACTAAATATCAATTCCAATGCAGAAAAGCAGAAAGGGCTAGCAGTTGGGTTTAAGTGACTTGCCCAGGATAACATAGCTAGAAGTGTCTCAGGCAAGATTTGAAACCAGGTCCTCCCAATTCCAGGCTTGGCTTTCTCTCCACTGAGCCACCTAGGGTGCCCCTTAGAGTAGATACTTTTAATGTTTATTCCTTTCTCTTTCCCCAAATGAACCGAAATATGGCACCCAGAAGACAAAGCAAGAGATGATCCTTCTGTACTCTGCCTTGCTCAGACCACATAGTGTTACATTCATTTTAATGCATCATATTTTAGGATGAGTATTGATAAGCTGGCTTCTGTCCAAAGATGGGCAAACAGAATGACTAGGGACTGGGAGGAGAAAAGGCTTCTAGAAAAGAAAAACTTGGCCAGGTACAGCCAGAGTTGGAGGAGAGAACCGTGGGAGATGGAGAAAGTGATAGTCCTTGAAGAGCTGTAATATCAAAGAGGGCTTCAATTTGTTCTTTGTCCAAGGGGGAAAAACGAGTAGCAATGAAGGGAGGTTACAGAAAGGTAGATTTCGGCTCATTATGAAAAAAATAATTTCCTGATAATTAGAGCTTTCTAAAAGTGGAATGGGTCACCTTAGTAGATAGTGAGTTCCCTGTCACTGGAGTTTAAGAGGAGGCTAATGAAAACAGCTAGGCAGCACAGTGGATTGGAGTCATGGACCTTGTGTCAGGAGGATCTCAATTCAGAGACTTCCTAGCTGAGTGACCTGGGCAAATCATTTAATACCAATCACCTAGCCTTTGCTACTCTTTTGTCGAAGGATCACTATTTAATATCTTATAGATTCTAAGACAGAAGGTAAAAGTTTAAAAAAAAGGCAAATAACCCCTGCCTTGGAAGAACTTATATCCTACTGAGACTCCAAATCTAGGGCTCTCCCCACTATACCATTATAATACGTGTGTGTATACATATGTGTGTATATGTATGTATACATACTTATTATATGTACTATTCTACTATCCCATTCTATGGGATCATACTTGGAGAGCTGAAAGGGACCTTAAGAGGTTATCTAGTCCAATCAATTCATTCCACAAAAAAGGAAACTGAGGACCAGAAAGGCAAAATGATTTGCCCAAAGGCACAGAGAAAGAGAATACTGAAAGGATTTTTAAACCCAAGTCTTCTGATTCCAATTCCATCAATCTTTCCACTGAACTCTACCCTGTTCAATAGCTCCTTTTTCCCCTTTCTCCTCTGGGATCCCCAACTTTCTACTTCTCAATCCAGATTGATTTTCCCATCTGACTTTTCTTTTTTGTCTTTCCTTTTGTTTTTAAGGAATTCTCCTATTCTCCCTCATCACCTGGAGTGTAGAGGACTCCAGAAGAGAGTCCACAGGGACAGCAAGGTGGCACAGTGGATAGAACACCAGGCCTGGAGTCAGAAAGACCTGGTTCCAAATTTGACTTCAGCCATTTCCCAGCTATGTGACCTCGGGCAAACCCTTTAAGCCCATCAAGCCCTTCTGTCTTAGAATTCTTACTAAGGCAGGAAATAAGGGTTCCAAAAAAATAAAAGAAGAGCCCACTCTCTCCTTTGAGCAGAGATCATGGTCATTTGACTATACCAGAACAATCAAATTCACATTTCCCACACAAGTCACTCAAAACTTCTCCATGCTTTCCATACTTACTAGGAGTAAGATTTTCGATTCTTTCTTGTTCTTGTTGGTATCCATCTCTAGAGATCTTCAATAGCAAACAGTTTGGTGAAGTCTGAGTTATCAAATGCATCTTTCTCATCATTAGCACATTGGTGGCCAGGCTCAACTTTTTTCCTTTGTTTTCCTAACCTATTACCTTGATTTGCCCCTATATTTACTCTCCTACCCCAGTTCTTCTTGACTTCCTCTTTGGATTCTCCTTAAATCTTCCTTTTTATTTTACTCCTCCTTCTTTTTTTTTTTTAAACCCTTAGCTTCTATGTATTGGCTCCTAGGTGGAAGAGTGGTAAGGGTGGGCAATGGGGGTCAAGTGACTTGCCCAGGGTCACATAGCTGGGAAGTGTCTGAGGCCAGCTTTGAACCTAGGACCTCCAGTCTCTAGGCCTGACTCTCAATCCACTGAGCTACCCAGCTGCCCCTTTACTCCTCCTTCTTGAGTCCTCATTGAGGCTGCCTTGTTTCCTCACATCCTTCTCCTTAGAAAAAGATCTAGAGGTTTCAGTGGCCTGCAAGGTCTATATGAGACATTAGAGTGAGATAGAAACTCATACAGCTCATGTGACCTTAGATTGCCCTTCTCTCTTGTTAACTTGAATTTTCCTTTGGCTCAAATCATTGTTCTTTAATTTCTCACATTCTCTTCAATTTTCTTCCTCTGAACAAAATCTCCAGGCTTCTGTTGACTTCAAAGCCCTCCAAATCACTTTCATGATCATTTCTCTTTCAAATCCCCCTTCCTTATTATCTCAGGTCCTTTAATTTCCTTCACCTACCCTACCTTCTCCCAGGAAAACTAGAAATAGAATGTACCTGGCTAAATGCCTTTACTGTACCTAACTCTAGACAGGGACAATGTAATCAGTAGAAAAATACAAAATTCATTGTCCCACTCGTCCTCACTACAGACATCCTCCCACTTCTGGCTACTCCCTCTATTATGCATTCAAAAGAGGGACTTTATCAATCCCAGCCTAGAAGCACTTGCTCTAGTAATCAGTGGCTCTACTTCCACTTAGAATTTGAGACCTCTTAGAATCTGATCCTGTCACACCCCTCCAGCCTCCTCTTGCCAGAAGTTCTCTAAGGAATGTACTTTTCCATCTCCATAACAGTCCACCTCATGGTCCACTACATGCAGACCCTCCTGTTCTTTGCCCCTTTGCTCAGGGGCAGTGTGAAGAACCCTCCACTCTCTACCATCCCATTTCAATTACTCAGCCTTTCAGGACAAGTTCCAAGCTTGTCTCACCTCTTAAAATCTTTCCAGTCAGTTCCAGTCTCTTCAGTTACTATTCTGAAATGCTTTTTGAGAAACAGTCTGGTGAAATGTAAAGTAGAGAAATAAGGATTGAACTCCAACTTTGGATTTTAACCATAGACAAGTCAGCCAGCTTCTCTGAGCCGCAGTTTCTAACATCTCACATATTTCTGTCTACTCACAACTGTTCCAACTGCCTTTCTAGCCTGGTCTCAGTTCTAGTACACTGCTACCACCAACAGTCTTTTCTCTTCTTATTCTTGAGTCCACATGCTTATCTATTTATATCTTACTCTCATGCCTTCACATCTCCCATTTGGTACCCCCAAAACCTACCTCTTCCTCTAGATCATGGAAACCCCCAAACTAATATCTCCTGGATGCCATGAACAATATAACCCAAGGAGTTGTTCTCATCCAAAAGAGATTCTTGGGTTCTTAAGTCTTTGCAAAGTCTATTATATATTTTATAGTGCTATATGGATATCAGCTACATCTTACTTGTAGTATTGTGAAATTAACTTAGTAAGTCTCTATTATATTTGAGGCACTGTTGGAGATACCAAGCCAAAAAAAAGAAATAGTTTACAATCTCAAAAAATTATCATTCTAATGAGGAATGAGGTGGGAGGACAAGACAGGATATAAGATATTCAAACCACTATGGGAAAAGGAGACTTGGGGGCAGCTGGGTAGCTCAGTGGATTGAGAGCCAGGCCTAGAGACAGGAGGTCCTAGGGTCAAATCTGGCCTCAGACACTTCCCAGCCGTGTGATCCTGGGCAAGTCACTTGACCTCCATTGCCTACCCTTACCACTCTTCTGCCTTGGAGCCAATACACAGTATTGACTCCAAGATAGAAG